>NC_133808.1:4042500-4342500 GCF_043250625.1 Sebastes fasciatus | reverse complement strand
CCAATGTAAAGTACAGTACCCACCTCCAAACCCCAGAACATCAGTCTATCAGTTTTATTTATGGAGCTTGTCGGGAAAACTACTGAGTAGTATTATCTAGATACGAGGCAAAAACGTGAAAAACACACAAAGTTAACTCCTGATTAGCCATTTGCACAGACTTTAATGCAGCCACATTTACATAACAGTAAATAGTATATATATGTTCTTCCATAACCTTTTAGTATAACCATGTTTGATGCTCTGATTTCAGTTTAGTGGTAAAATCTACCTGACTGATAAAAGAATAAACACATTTTGTTTTATTTTTCGAGCTATTGTTTCATATTATTGTAGTGTAAAAACTGGCAGATGCACAAAAACCTTTGTTGTAAAGTTTTCTCTTGTGACAAATAAATATATATATATATATATATACATATATAATTATACGCGGGGGCCATACACACTACTGAGTCCAGCCTGTGATTTCAATTTTTTACTTTGACTTTTGGTGTGATATTTTTTTTTTTTTTTTTAATTATACAATGTACATCAGTAAAGATTATCAACTTGAATAATTCGTTCATCAAGATCTGATGTGTGATTTAAATATTCCCTTAATTTTTTTGAGCAGTGTATATTACATTTATATATTACATATAATATTATTATATAAAAATAAATATTTATTTATTTATTTATTTATATGTATTTTTCAAACATTGCCACAATTTATTAAAATCATCACAAAAAGGCTGCAATTTACTTTTTTTTTTCCAGAAATGCTGCAACGCTGGTTGAATCCCAATGAGAATGTATCCGGATCCATGTTCCTAAAACACAGCTTGGTCTGCCTGTATACTGTCAGTATTGACACGATTAACTAACACCATACATGCCAGAAATGCTAGATCACTGATGCTTTTCCCAGATTGTGGAGGAAACAAACCCCGATGCCGCTCACTTGATCCGTGGCACGGTTGTTAAACAACTATGTTGATATGGATAATGGCCTTCTCTTGAATATACAACAGTGATCTTGAGATAGCAGGCTTAGCCCTTCCTTGACTCTGCTTTTTGTGGCTATCGGGAAATAAATCAACTTCAAAGGACACACGGCACCCCGGCTCAATCAATCACAGATGCTCTCTGAGCCTTTCAGCTGTGTTTGAGAAATGTTGAAGTGATTAACAATTAGCAGTTCAAAGAGGAGGTGACGGGCAGGAGCAGACACACCTGAACTTGTGTACTTGTAGCACGAGTGACGGCGTGCACTAGTGTGTGTTTTAACACCCTCCTTTTCAAAAGCTAAACGCTCAACTCAAGTGCCAATCCACAAGACGCCTATTGTGTATTTCACGGTTGACTTTTCTTAGAACAACTTGAAATGTCTTCAGGAAAAGACTTTAACACGCATATATTAACCTAATAAACATTAACGCCCCTTTCACAGTCCACCTTAACAGAGTTCTGTAATAAAGGAATACACAATTAACTATAAATACCTGCAGCTGTGAGTGTGCATTTTGACTTGTTCCCTGTGCATGTTTCTGACCACTGTTACACTAATGGACTTAATGGACTGATGGTGCCATTAAGGGACTGTATGAAAATGATTTTGGGTGGGGAGTCAGAAAATGGAGAAGATTGTATATTTTTTTATTTTTGCTGAAGAGAGGGTGTAGTCTCATTCTTTATGTGGAAGAGTAGAGGAGGGTTTTTACATATTTTTCTCATCCCAGATGTATATTTTATGTCATGCTTCCCTTGTGGGATTAGTTGTTAAAAGATAAGAAAAGAAGATCATAAGGTAACAAGGTATTAAGGCTTTACTTTCCTCATCACAGGCAGCTATAGCAGTTAGCAGGACCCATTCGTTTTGAGGAACACAATAAATGTGGGATTTGCTCCAAAATGACCTGAAAATTAAGGAGCTGGTATCATTAAACATTTTTAAAATCTCAAATGAAGGCTTTAGAAGCAGACTCTATGGCATGCCAATGTTTTTAGCTTCCCTTGTTGTACAGCTGACTCCCAGAAAAGTTCCTTTTGTCCCCCCATTTGTCTTTAGATAGTTCTCTTTTAATGCAAATTTGAGTGCTCTAAGTGTTTGTGAATTGTATTTTGTCTCTATTTGTGTCTCTGTCTGCAACTTTGTGTTCTTGCTGCTGACTGTCTTGGCCAGGTCTCCCTTGGAGAAGAGGTTCTTAATCTCAATGGGACTAACCTGGTTAATTAAAGGTTAAAGAAAAAAAAAATGTGGATCTTTATAGTTATTAGAGATAGTTCTAATGGGAGAGCAGTTCTGCAGATTTTTCATTATATTCATTAATATTAATAACATTATTAATGCTGTTCTAAATAATGAAACATAAGGTTCAGCCCCCCTCCCTACCACAATCATTTTTGTACAGTCCCTAACTGAAACTGCGGCCACCTTTTCTTTATTTCAATCAAACGTTCTTACATCTGCAGACTCTGATGTCTCTGCCCTACACTCAGATGTTTATATGCCATGTTTTAACTGACTTACCTGAAGATGTTTGCTAATAAAAGGAATTGATATATACATCCACTTCCTGCCAGTGAAAGTCAACTCCACACATTAGCACCCAGTGACCCCTGAAGTTCTTCCCTCGTCCTTACAGCTCCGGGTCACATCAGAGCCATCTTAACCATTCTAAGGTTGGAGACATTTGTCCTCAAAGTGGAATCCACAGAAGACTTCCTAATTTGATTTTAGGAGGTCCTATTGTTCTTGTTGTAATCCTATTTCCCCCTTTAAAGTATTACTGGCGATTTCCCTTTCCTCCTCCGCAGAGCTAATGCTGATGACTTAATTGTTTTCTTACTGGTTTCAAACTGCCCAACACGATCTGCCCCTGGGAACCCGCCGTGTCTCCCATTAGCCTGGGGGCATGGAATCCGGTGACACAGCGTGTGTGACTGTGTGAATGTCTACCAGTAAATGTCTCCATGTGCCTTTTGTGTGTGTGTGTGTGTGTGTGTGTGTGTGTGCATGTAAGAAAGTGTGTGTGTTGTTTATGAGTGTGTCAGTGTGTGCACGAGCTGCGCGCGCACGTCCCCCGACCATGAGTGGCAGGCGTGCTTAAGCCCACTTTGTAGCGATGTGTGGGAAGCCAGCCGAGGAGGCTTCCTCCCTGTTTTCTCAACGCCAGCGATTACCAGCTGCGGAAATGCTAATGGCTGTTTTGATAGCCATGGTCAGGGGCTAATGCATTTGTTTTACCAGCTAATCCCCGTCTGGCCTGCACAGCCCCGAGCCTGTTGATTCTAAATTATGAGGGGATATTGCTGCCTCTGCAAAAGGTACTCAGGAATCACCACAAAAACTCCCCTGGTCCTCTCAGAGTGCTGAGTGATTTGAATTAGGAAACTTAACTAGCAGCTTTGGCGAGCATTGTTGAGCTGAGAGCACCTGATTCATGTGTGAGGACTTCAGTGAGCTTTCTACCATCACTGATAAATGAGCAGCATTATGTTCAGGACTTTAAATGGAAAACATGTTGCATGTTGTTCCTGAGCAGCCCCCACTATGCTAACATGAATTCCCTTTTGAGGCCAAAGGTGCTTTAGTGACACATCAGAGATGAACAACAAAATGTAGGGATTTTTTTCTTTGCCTGTCTGCTTTTTAATCAGACAAGAAGGACGTTCCAGACCGGTTACTCTTTGACCAGCGGCTATTCTTCCGAAGAATACACAGGCCACCACTGTAGAAAGATGTTTGTGTTGGACCATCAGGATCGTTACACGTCTAACAGCTCCACTGGCAAAATTTGAATAATGACTGTAGTTGTGGTGGTTGCCAGCAGTGTAACTTTAATTGCGAACATTAATTAGCAAACATGGATGTGTTCAGCCTTGCACATTCTCCACCATGGGAGCAGGGGGGGGGGGGTATGTTAGTGTGTGTGTGTGTGTGTGTGTGTGTGTGTGTGTGTGTGTGTGTGTGTGTGTGTGTGTGTGCATCTGTAAATCCATTCCCAGCCCCGCTATTCTTTGTGTGTGTGCTATCCATAGTAAAAGCAGGCTTAGCCAGACTCTGGACACCAGAGAGCATGTTAACGGTCCACCCCGTCTTTAGCCCCTCAACGGCCTAAAAAAAACTATCGTTCATTATGTTTGTGCTCCGCCTGGCCAGATGTTAACATTTAAGTAAAAATGACTTGTTTTCTGTTTTCTTTCATTTTATAAAAGGGGCTCGAATAGTCTCTCTGTCTCCTCCATCACATTTCAAACCCTTTCATTAGAAACCATCCCTCTAAAATCAACTTCTTTATTAGAGGACAAAAGAATTGCATTTTTGAGTGAATTCAAATGTGGTTTCCTTTAACTGTAATGTATGTGCACACAATTCAAGATGACAGTGGTGGTTAACGCAGTGTTCATGTTACCGTACTATACTTACCAGTTTCTGACTTGGAAATGACCGATGAATAGGCGGCTACTTTCGTTAGCGAGCAAGTTGCTCTGGCAGTTGATCCCTGTGAAGTTACTTACAACATCTAATCCAGGGGGCTAATTTCTGGGTTTACTTTCAGGCGTTTGACCTAATTTATGTAAAACTGAAGTCTATATTTGTAAAGATTTAGGAGGTTCATGTTGCTAAAAGTAGATCCACATTAAAGTTAGCCATGCTGGCTAATCCAGGCTATAATTTATGTATTTACTTTATTAATGATGGGATTATTGTAAAGTCAAAGTGTGAAGTTTTAAAAGCCTTGTTTCCTAAATCTCTGAAACTGTTTGTGAGTGTAAAATTTGTGTAAAACATAGTCAGAATGGACACAAATATGAGACTGAGAGGCAGGTTACTGCCACAATTTTCCTTTAATAATATATAAATACCTCACACAGTTTGAACTAAACCCAAATTTAAAGGTCCCATATTGTAAAAAGTGAGATTTTCAGGTCTTTTACATTAGAAAGCAGGTTTAAGTGCTATATAAATACTGTTAAACTATCAAAATGCTCAATATACGGAGAATACACACAGCTTGTATTCAGAAATTGAGCGTTTGAAACAAGCCGTTAGGATTTCTGTCCAATTGTGATGTCACAAATATACAATATTTAGACCATTACACGGCTTTAAACATAAACATTCTAAATATGTCCCAGTTTACTTCCTGTTGCAGTGTATGCAAATAACATCAGCTGACAGGAAGTAAACATGGACCCAAACTGTTGCCTAGCAACGCAATTCCATTGCAATTCCGTTGAAATGCGCTAAAACGCAGTGTTTCGGGTGAATACAGGTATATTCAAGCAGACAGTATGAGGAAAATAAGGTGTTTTTTGAAAATTACAGCATGTAAACATGTTCTAGTAGACACACAAAATACAAGTATGAACCTGAAAATGATATGGGACCTTTAATGAATAATGCTATGTTGTCAATGCGCTGTATGTTAACCCTCACTTCAATCTATTGCCTTGCTTATTTACTGTGCCTCGTTCACACGGCATTCCTCTGTTCTTACGTCAACTGATGCAAAGCCAGATCAAGCTATGTATGACTCGTGGTCTCTGTGAATCACTTCCATGCACTTCCTGTGTATCACCGTCAGGGAGTGATTTGGTCATTACATGAAGGCCGCTAGAGTACTTTGTAATGGGGCTGTAGCTGGGAGCCATGGTGTGTGCAGTCCCAGGCTCTGTCAGGGTATCGGTAATGACATGTCAGTCTGCGCGCTGAAAGGTCACAGCGTTAACACTACTCAGTGATGAGTGACAAAATGGAGCTAATGTGGCGTTCAGAGTACACGACTCGAGCAAAGTAAACATACGTACGCGAACATGTGTGTGTGTGTGTGTGTTGTTGTGTGGGTGTGTGAGAGGAAAAAACAAAGAGGTAGGCAGGAGTGAATATAGGGCAGGGAAACACTAACATTACTTTACCACAGTTGTGCATCATTAGGAAAACGGCACCAGCAAGATTACACTCTGAGTTTATGAGATTCTGAAAGCCTGTTCACACCAGAGGCGTGACCAATAAACACAAAGATGCAAAATACTCGCCTGCGAATATTTTGCATCAAAACTATTCATACCAGCAGCAATGCAAATTTGCGACAGTTGCAACATTTGGATGGATTTGCACAGTCAGAGGACCAACTAGGATTCTATTGACCCAGAGCAGCGTCTGGCAGTCTGTCTGAGCTAAACTACTCTAAGCTATTTTATTAAGTTTCCTTTTAGTGAAATGCTCTGAGTGAATTTGCCTCTGGTCAAAAATTATGCAGTGTATATGTTTAGGGCTTTTATTGTGAAAGGTACGAACAGAAGGAGTGGATCTGGCCTGCGCTGCATTTTTAAGGTTGAAAGGAGCAATAAAGTTTGCCTTATTGGTTTAGTAGAGTCTGATTGCAGCCACAGGGATAGCCACATACTGTAGATCACTGGTTTACATAGAACAGCAAAGCCCACATTGATCACTGGTTTACATAGAACAGGAATGTCCACATAGATCACTGGTTTACATAGAACAGGAATGTCCACGTAGATCACTGGTTTACATAGAACAGGAACGCCAACGTCCCTGCTGACTTTTTTTTTCTGGCCACTAACTTTATCGTCCTGAGTCAAATTAGTGGCTATACAATTGGTTAGTATCGAACGCTAAAGATTTAACTCACTTTTTGTCAAGTTTTTATATCATTTTATCATTATTTGTGAATTTGATGAAACAAGTGAGGCAAACAAAGCTAACTAATTGCTTAGTGTTACATCAACATAGCTAATTTTCACCAATTCGATCTTAACAAAGCTAGCTTTTAGCAAGCAGTTCAACATCCATTGATGCTAATAATGTAATGATGCTGATGGTGAAATGTTAATTCTTTATTTTTAGCTACATAGCGTGATTCTAACGGAAGGAGCTGCGGCGGATACTGGAGACTAATCTCGGGTATGGCTGCACTTTTTGCAGCAGGTCAGAGGTCAAATCTCTCCACAACCTTGTTTTTTTTGTGTAGAAGCATTTGTTCTGATGTGTAATGAGGGCAGGCTCTGTAGTGAGGTTACACAGGTTTGAGCATGAATGTGTCTGAGGTACATAAATAGTGAAATGTTCTGCTGTGGAAAACTGGCTGATTTAGATTTATTGACACTGGTGCTAGTTTCACTTTTCTTTCCTTTCATCCTGCCGCTCTGCTGTCACAGATTTACCTTTCTTGCCTGCAGACTTTGGCAGGCACATGCTCACACGAAACAGAAAATGATCTGACACCTGGTTACGTGTATTCATGGCTAAGAAATTAGCTTTCTCTGGGAGACATTTAGCTGAGGTATCCAGATCTCTCTCATTTCTACCCAGATGCATGTATGATGGTCAAATTACTGCAGAATGCTGACTTTAACCCAGATTAAGAAGTGAGGTCTGTGGGTTATCCAGAGTAGATGGGATATTATTTCTGAAAAGAAAAGATGTTTTTTTTCAGTGCATTGTGCTCCAGAAACAAAATTCATTTTCTCTCCAATGTTTGGGGGTTATGTCAGGGACATAGGAAACCTCAGCAGATAAAATGCAAATGATCTACATGGCTAGATACGGCTATAGAGATAAATGGGATATTATATATATATAAGAGTTGTCAATCTATTAAAATATTTGATTGCGATATGATTGTCTATAGTTTATCACGATTAATCAAATTAATCATAAATTTTTTTATCTGTTCAAAATGTACCTTAAAGGGAGATTTGTCAAGTATTTAATACTCTTATCAACATGGGAGTGGGCAAATATGATGCCTTATGCATATGTTTATTATTGGAAATCAATTAACAACACAAAACAATGACAAATATTGTCCAGAAACCCTCACAGGTACTGTATTTAGCATAAAAAATATGCTTAAATCATAACATGGCAAACTGCAGCCCAACAGGCAACAACAGCTGTCAGTGTGTCAGTGTGCTGACACTATATATACTGTATACATGGGTGAACTACAAATCTTCATTCCTGTATCCTGACTGAAAACTGCCAACGGTCTTCTTGGACAACAGTATTTAACTGATTGAAAGAGCTCCTCCCATTCAGTATTTGTTTCTGCCTCTCTGCTTCAAATCCCATTTCATCAACAACTGCATTAAGTGCACTTTCCAGGACACTTATATTCTTCAGTCAGCAGCTGACCAAATCTGTCATTACATGAGCATAATGGTCCTCCTCACATCCCCCGTTAGCTCATCCTCGGCTCATCTCGTTTTGAAGAATTGTACGCTGACAATTGTTGTTCATTACCATTTAAAAGCACCTTCACTCGTATGGCCCTGTCAACAAGTGAGGGGGAGCATGCCGTTTTCCTCCCTCTGTTTCTGTCCTGCATTGTATGTCTGTGCACGTGTGTGTGTGTGTGTGTGTGTGTGGTAGGCTTCAACAGTTGGGAACCCCCTCCTCCATTCCCACCCCCCCACTTGAGCCTATAACCGCCTGCCCCATTCAGGTGCAAATGGAGGCTGTGGCATGCAGCAAATTTACAGCCCGGCTTTACGGCGTATAGCGGTTTTGGCCTCTTTCTCCTCTCTGGCTGCAGCACTTTGGGTGGCTCAGGGAAACATCTGGAGGGGACAAAGGCCCCCGAGGCAGCCGTTCCAAGGTGCTCTTTCAGCGACACATGCCGGCGACGCACTTAAATCAAAAGCACACACACGCAGTCACACAAACAGACTCTATCAATTCACCATCGGACATTTTTACAGTCGCATTCAGTCACACACGTACCAGGTGTGGATGTGGTACCCCGTCAGACACGCAGCAGAGACAAAGAGGGGAAAGAAAATGTCTTGAGTGTACCCAAGAAACAGCCAGACACACGCTGACCAACGTCAATGAGACTAACAGAGTTGAATTCATAACACTCCTAATCCAGCTCAGATTCTGCCAAAATACAGGGCGGGACAATGACATCACTAAATCAACCATGCCCGACGCCTTATTTGTACTTGTGCGACATCCATATTTTCTGCATTGTAGACGGTACGTCATGAACAGGAAGTCGGAGGAGGCTTTTTGAAATGGTTTAAACATGTGTGAATGGGTTTCAAGTTAGGTGCAACTCGGGACAGCTTTCTATAGGGAGCTGCATGTCCTCCTCATGTTTGTGGCTTTCCTCCAGGTGCTTCCACAAAGACATGCATGATAGGTGTTAGGAATACTCCTGCCAATGCCCTTGACTAAGGTACTGTTAATTGATGGTGGTTCCTGGCTGTTGCAGTGTTAGCTCCCCACACCTCTTAAACAGCCAAGATGAGTCAAATGCAGAGGACGGATTCCTCCACAGGGATTAATAACTCAACTTTAACTTCATTTAGGAATGACTCATTTATGACTGACCTGTCACTTGGCCTGCCATTTGATGGACAATCACTGCCAAGACCTCATGACATTATATGTAAGTCTAACACTTGGCAAGTGCATGGCACATATACTCCGAGGCTGTGCGAACGCCCACAACCTCTCTACCAGAGACATGCTGTGCAGAACTGTGAGTCACTGTGAAGAGTCCCATTAGTCACCGAGTTACTTCATCACAGTTTGTGTTTTCAGGTGATGCAACCCAAGTATTCAGATATTTTATTCAAGTAAAAGTAGTAATACTGCAGTGTAAAAATCCGTACTTAAATAAAAGTACAAAAGTAAAAGTGTTCACTATGCAGAATGGCCCATTTCAGAATATATATTATATTACTGGATTATAATTATTGATGCATTAATGTGTTCATCATTTTAATGTTGCAGCTGGTGAAGGTGGGACTGTTTGTATTTAATTGATATGCTGCTGGGTCAACACATTCTCAGTCCCAACTCAGCACATATGGATGCTTGGTCAGGTCCTCTTGGTGTCACTTTTTAACACAGTGGGTAACCCTTTAGTGTTATTTCTCAACATGCAGGGTAGTCGGCTAGACTTCAACACGTGGCTAACGTTGTGAATTTAAACAAAATGTGCTTGGATAGGTTTAGGAGAAGATCATGGTTTGGGTTAAAATAAGTATGTTTTGTTACGTAACTCAAGTTACTATGTAAGATAATCTACTTTACGTAAGTCACGCAAGTTAAGTACATTACGTAAGTTAAGTATGTTACGTACATGATGTTAAGTATGTTACCTACGTGACGTAAGTTAAGTATGTTATGTACATGATGTTAAGTATGTTACCTACGTGACGTAAGTTAAGTATGTTACGTACATGATGTTAAGTATGTTACCTACGTGACGTAAGTTAAGGTTGTTACGTACATGATGTTAAGTATGTTATCTTCGTGACGTAAGTTAAGGTTGTTACGTACATGACGTCAAGTATGTTACCTACGTGACGTAAGCTAAGGTTGTTACGTACATGATGTTAAGTATGTTACCTATGTGACGTAAGTTAAGTATGTTACCTTTGTGTCATAAGTTAAGAATGTTATGTATGTGACGTTAAGTATGTTACCTACGTGACCAATGGTTTCCCAAGGGACACGGGTCTCCTGGGTGAAAGTCCTGTGTGTCCACCCCGACCACCTCCCTATGCAGACTTTGTCGTTCTTTATACTATGTCACCTGACTTTGTGCTTTTTTTCCTTTACTAATTACTTAGGCGCCTACAGGGCAGCCTTGCACATCCAAGACTAAGTAGCTTATCCTATAACAATACATCATAATTTATGTGTTGATTTATATTTTGTATTGAAGTAACCAAAGCTGATAAATGTTGTGGAGTAAAAAGCACAGTATTTGCCTCCAAAACGTAGTGGAGTGGAAGTAGAAAGTAACATATAATAGAAATATTCAAGTAAAGTACAATTACCACAAAATTGTATAATATGCCATATTCATGTCCCCAGCTTGTGAGCAAGAGGAGAAAGGTAAGTAGAGTCATTTCAGGCTTCCATGATGACGTTAGGTGACTGGCAGTTGGAGCGCCTCCAAAGGTCCAAGACTTGGTACATAATTATAAGTGGCTCCCACGGAGCATTTCAGTCACTGACCTTAACATTCTGTCGTGTGTGCTGCGAATGGAGCTATATACATAGATAGTGAATATACCATAGGTATGAGGCTAATCTCGCAGACACTTTTAAATAGATCTTTTCACTCCAAATGTGTCTGATCAGCTATGTTTATTTATAGCTTGCTGGTTAGCTGACGAAACAATCTGGACAGTTATTTTCTGTTAACATTATCTCTCTATTAGAGGTTAGATCAGTGGTGACTGCCAGATAAAATTGGATGCTTTGCAATATTAGCCTGTGTTTATTATTCAGCCAGTTTATGATGGAGAAGGTTGAGAGCAGGGCTGAAATAGGCCTCACCGATCTCTTACACTTTTTCAAATGACAACACGTGTCATATATTTTCCCCTTTAGCTTCATTTCTAGACTTTTATCCATTATTTGTTCATAGAATTCTCTACTTGACCTCAATGGTTTGCAGCAGACACGGTTGCTGGGAGATCTGTACGTGAATGTAAAGCCTTGGTGAGCAGCAGTGCACTTTGAGAGAGCGTTGAGTTTTTTTTTTTTTCTCTTTTTGTCATGCAAGGCACCTGGTGAGCACTGAAGACATGAATGGGGCAGCTGGGTCATACTTCAAAGTAGATACTCATTCAAACACACACCCAAGGCTGCATGCACAGACGCAGGCCTTCACAACCAATGAGTTAAGCAGTGCTGGAATGTAACTAAGCACTTTTACCCAAGAACTTGAGTACTTTACGTGAGTATTTCTTTTTTCTTTTATTTCAACTCCACTATATTTTAGATTGTGCTTTTTACTCCACTACATTTAATTGAGAACTATTTTTAGGAGTTATGTTACAAATTAAGATTATATATTCAAAACATATTTATTTAAATCTTAATGCAAGACTTTCACTGTGTTTTAACATGGTTGTGTTGCTAACTTTTTTACTATAACTTGCATTAAAAAGTTGTTGTTTTTTTTGTTTTGTTTTTTTTGCTGCTGGAAACAAGGCTGACGAGAGCCGTGAGAGTGAATCAGTCATGTTATAGGCAATAAAACCAAAATAATGAGGTGAAAGATGCTAAAATAACTAACCCTAACCGATGAACGTGCAGGAAAACAGGATTAGATAACTGTAGAAAGTAGCACGGAGGCCGGTATCTTACGGTGGTTACTTCTTTTTTTATATCTGTTACTCATACAGACTCACTTTCAAAGACGGTGCCGACTAATTTTCGATGTTTCAGCGCTGCTTGGACGGAGATGGACAAAATTTGTGGCTGAGATGACAAAAAGTCGATCATAGCATTTTTGTGTGTCCACTGGGTGTCATGTTTCCATCACTGCCAATTGGAACTGGATCCGATAAATACCCGTGACTACTTCAAAGTAATATTGTCCCAGGAATGAATGCTGATTGTAATCTTTCCCACTAATGACAAAACCCAGATGTTAGTGGGTTTTTTTATCCAGTGCGGAAGGGGCTTAAATAACACCTCTCACATTGCAATTAGTCATTTGATCCATTGTTGATACAAAATATTGATTAGTGCAGCTATAAGAACATATTGAACATATTCTCTCTGTTGTATTCTACTCTGCTTTGCTATTGCAGTGATTAAAAAAAAAAACTCTGGGTCTTTTAAAGTTTCACCTTCTCTATATCTTGAATATCAATTTATTGTTTTACACTTACACAAGTCTCACTCTTCCATGGGTAGGCCTACTTGTGAATTAAAATATAAAATAAAACAGGCCTTTAAATTCAAACCACATTTGATATCATCTTTCAATACCATTATGTACACACACAGGGGAGCAATTCAGAGGGATACACCAACTCACACACTCTCACACACTCAGCACTCGGTCTCTAATCTGCTCTTAATTCAGTTCTGGCCTAGGGAGACTTTAACTCAATTACACCACCCCCACCTCCACACACTGACACACACACACACACATTAATTGAGCTCTTCCTCTTTCACATACTTGAGCGACATCAATCAGCATGAAGTAGAGCTTTTCTGTTGGAAGACAATTCAATTTGTCCACAGACTGTCTGAAGTGGGACTTGAAACACAAATGGAAGGTCCACCTTCCCCGTGTTGCTCCGTACAACATTAATCAAACTGTAATTCTCACTGCAATTTCTGGCAATATAAAACACATTCACATTACCTAACAGTACTGTTTCATTAAAGGTTGAGTGATCATTCCAAATGTGATTCAGGCTATTAACCATTTGACAAATTGGACATCCAGTTTTAATAACCTAATTAAATACCATTCACAGATTCAGGGAATGGCATTGAGAGTTTTTAAGCAATCAAATTCCCAGGTTTGCAAATTAGAGACATTTGAGAAATGTAATTTTTCCACTCTCAAAAAATGGATATAGTGAATTGAACTCCTGCTGCAGGTTGCTCGGGGGATGTTGATGTATGTGTGGTGCACTGAGGTCTTTATTTCAGGTCTTGGTGGGCCTGTGCTGAGAGGTATTTGTCATTGTAAATGCCAGGCGGTTCACTGGAGCAGTAATGAGAGTTAATGTGTTGCTGGAGAGCAACCATCAATATAGTGTGTAATACCTGATGAGATGGACCTTGTGTTTTGACTGCAATGCTGAAAATGCAGCTGGTATTCTGGGATCATCATAATGCTGTTTGTGAGGAAAAAGACAAGCAATTCTAGAATGTCAACTTCAAATAACAAGTGCTTGATGAGCATTTTTTTTTCATTGGTTGACTGTTAAAACCGGTAAGTTACCCGCTGTCAATCTTGTAGTCTGCTGGTTGTTGATTGGTAACAAGCCAAGGGAGGATGACCTCCCTTGGAGCGTCATTTTGCATATTTTGGCCAATCACAGATAAGCTTAAAAAAAAAAAATGCATTGAATTGATATGAGAGGTCCCACCCTAAGGGAGGACGGGGACCTGCCGTCCTCCTCCACCCCCCACAATGTACATAACCACTTCACACACACAGGCTGCCCTTTCCCCTCTGACCTGTAGGCATCGCTGTTGAACCAATTTAATCAGGATTTGATTTTTTCCAAAGAAGAAAGAAAAAAATATTTTATAAATGATACTGAGATTTGGTAATGGTTTATTTCAACCAATTACTCTTTTTTTTTCATATTTTGATCTAACTCTTACCTCTCAAAAATAGAGGAGCAACCTCCTCTGCCTCTATGGACCAGCCTCCACTGGCTAAAATGGCCAGTCTGTGCTGTTTTATACCAGGGGAAGCCAAAGTGATAAGAGAAGAAAACGATCTGTGTACGAGTCCAGCTGTCTGTGGACAGAGCATTTATTCTCTGCTGTTTTGGAGAAAGTCTTGCTGTGTCACTGTGTGGAAGATTTTCATCTGGGCATAAAGGCTAAATCTCACTTAGCCCACTTTGTGGTTCAGGCTGTTAAAAAAGTTTTTTTTTTATACATACAATTTTTGCATCTTTAAATTATGCATTCATTTGCATTAATCCATGCATTAGTGAGGAAACACCGATATAAAAGTGCTGCCTTCGTACGTGCTTAAAGTTGGATAAAGGTGGTGCAAATATATGTAAATAGATCTACAACCAAATGTTCTATACTGTTGCCTGCCTGTGGCTTTTTACCTAGTGATCTCTTTTCACACAGGTTCCAGCTACAGGTCCTTTTTTTCCTAGTAATGCTCCACTCAGCGGGATGACAAACGCGGAGGTGTAAATCTGGGCCAGAGCTGTGGTTTTCCATGTTGCCACCTCTCTGCCCAGGAGAACAGGAAGAAGATTTATCCTCTAAATCAAGCATTTATTTATTTATCTACCTGTACTCTGCGTGATTTGCTCCAAGGCCTTCACTAACGCGCTTTAGCGGCGGCGCTAAAGAAGACGGATGGTAGTAATTAGCATCACATGGAGCTCTGCCACCGTCGCCACGGTTACCAGTGAATTATCCCCGCGACATCTACAAGCGACCTCCCCATCTCTCACCTTCTGTTCTTCAATTTTCTTTCTGCCCTTTTTTTCTCAACTTTTTGTCAGTTTTTTTTCAAGTGCAGCTCATTCTGCTAGCTTTCTTCTCTTTTACTGTTTTCAAGAGTGAGTTTACACGTGCACTCCTAGTCATCATCAGGAATAGTCCTGGCTATGGAGAATTCCGGGTGGGCTATGTGTATGAACTCTCACATCTTATATGACATCCCCTGGATAAACCATATGCTAGTTCTGAAAAATCTGAGTATGCCATCCCAAACCATACTGTGATATGTAAACACCTAATGCAGGTCTTTTCCTGCCATGTGCACAGGTGTATTTTCAAATTATATCATGTAGTAGTTATGTAGTATTTATACAGTTAAAATAATAGGATGACAACTACCAATTAAAACCTACACACTTGAATGTGCAAAGTGATCCGATTGAGAAACCAAATCCAGTAGTACAGCAGTGAGACAGTCAGAAACCAGCTGGGTTCAACCTCAAACGAGAACAACACGGATGTGTGGCGAGGTGCGGGAGCTGCTGGCCGTCCGCGTTGAGATAGAAAAACGCGGTAGATGACATGACGGTGAGGGACAACGTAGTTAAACGAACATAACAATGCTGCTGAATGAGAGAGGCATCCGCCGTTACGTTACACGGAAATGCACCGCGTTAATAATAAGCCGACCACCTCACGGTACCGCCAGCTGTGTTTGCACACTTTCCATTTGTAATGTTACCTGTATTAACTTTTTTATTTTTCCAATTAAACCTGCAAAAAAGATCCATCTGTCATAAAGCAACAAACACAGTCCCAGGTCAAGCAATTAGCAAACTAAATGAAATATAGTCTCATTTTATTATGTGTGGACAAACTCTTACATTATCCAACAGTTGTCACATACCCAGCTGAAAAACTTTGGTAGGTCTACTATATGAAGCAAATCTTTGCTGGGATGGTGGAGTGAGTGAAATATACACTTCAGTCCAGAAGTGTCTAATCCTTTTGTAAATGTAGCCTATATTATCATATTAGATAGCACAATGTAGTCTAATATATGATAAATGGGTACTGTAGATAGACAGAGGAAAAAGGATTCATGAATAGATACTGTATATCTGTATGTTGTCTGTATGTTTTTGCATACATTACAGCTCCACACATAAAACATAGTTAAACATTTTATAAAGCTAAAAATGCCTTGTGTACTATATTTACACTGTATCCCAAAAACATGCATCTTTCTGTGACATTTTATGTTTTTGCACACATTGATGATGCCACGATCATCTCTTCTCTCTGTAATCCTCCAGACCTGTAACCCCCCAACCCCCACCTGAGCTCATTGGTATGCATTGCTCCCGGGTTGTGACCCAGGTCGTATCTGAATTGTCCCGACCAGGGTTCAACCCGGGTTGAATGGCTTGGTTTGAATTGACAAAAGGAGGGTTGAACCAGGATCAGATAACCCTGGTCCAACCCTGGTCATTGGTGTGAAAGGGGTGAGCTGTTTATATCTATATAGGGAGCGGGTTCTCTCCATGCTGTCGGCCATGTTTCTATAGTAGCCCGGAACGGTCAAACCAAACTCTGTTAACTTTTCCTGCTAGGGCCGGAGTGGATAACGTTACTCACTCCCATCGCCGCCGCTCTCTCTCTCTCTTGCTTCACCACTCACTTCCCACATGCACACACACTCGATGGCTCTAGAGAGGGCCATCGCGTTTTCGAGTCGGCCACCGTAGCTCTCCAACACGCTTGGCACACGGGAGAGGCTTCAGTTGGTTGCAATCTCTTCACCTCACTGCTAAACAGCACCAGATCCAAACTGGACCTTTACAGATTACAGCTGTTTAGCATTAGCAAGTTAACATTATCAGCATCATCAATATGGTTGGCATGCTGAAGTTACCATTCTCCACAACCCCACAGAGCTGCTAGCATGGCTGTAGACTCTAAGTCGTGTTGTCCTACAGCTCAGCTATCTCCATTTGCCCTTTTTGTATCTTTGTGGCCAGTTTTTTTTTCTCTTTTTCTCTCTTCATTCCCAGCTAAATTTGTCTCCACCTCCTTTTCTCTCCTAATCCCCTTCTCTCTCCCGGTCGTTGCGGCACACTCCAACAGCACATAATCATGCTTTATGTTTCTGTCCCTGCGTGTGAAGTGGAGCCAGGAGAAGGTTATGGGGACAGCAGGGTAAAGATGGAGAGATGAAAGGTCAGAGAAGAGAGGAAGTGAGCAGGAGGGAAAGAAAGGAGGAGGTGAGTCCAGAGGCGAGCTGCAGCACCGAGAGGGTCACACAGACAGCATCTGATTTCCAGGAAAGGAGAGTGGGACTTGGAGAGGCTGAGAGAGCAGCAGCCGGGCATTCAAACTACAATCTGATTTGCTGCCAGTCTGTTTTTCCTCTCTTAGCATTTTCATCTCCTTTCCATCTTTCTACACTCTCGGTTCACATTCTCTTTTGCACTCTTTTGCTTCTAATTGTCTCTGTGGTTCTGGCTCTGGCGTGAGGTGAGTCAGTAGATGGGGTGTAAAGAGCTAAGGGTTTGGCCTGACAGTAGTGCCAGGAGAGAGAGAGGCCCACCTCACAGTCTCACATCCAAAACCGCTGTTTTCACCGGCAGAGAAGCCAGCTAAGAAAGCACTTTTCATAAATGCAGGATCGCAGTTACATCTATGAGCATTCAGGCAATGAGAGATGAGCGAGATCCAGCAACCCCAAATCGTTTCCTTACTCCCATTAAAACCTTCAAATTAGATTAAAGCAAAGAAAGAAAGAAGGAGGAGGGAAAAAATAGTGATCGGAGCTCCAGCGTTTTCTTGATTCGGGGCAGAAAATCCTATTTCATGGTGGTGTGGAATTCCGTTCCAAAAAAACTTTTTATCGGCTGCCTCATCTGACTTGCTGAGGGATTTTTTTTCCCCCCAAATCTATCTCTTTCTTTCGTACTCTCCAGCTTCCTCTCTCACCCTTTCTCTCTCTCTCTCTCCCCCCCAGTGGTTCAGCAAAGAGCTGAGAGCACAGAACAGCAGACAATACACGATTACCAGGCATTTGTTTTTAATTTGCAGTCATTGAAGGCTTGCCATCGTGCCTGCGCGGGGTTGATTGTATTACCAGGAGATACAGAGTAATTGGGGAGATTAAAACCTCCCCCTTCTCTCATTTGATAGTCTTGCAGAAACCAAGGAATGTCCATTAGGCCCTTGAATGTTGATTAGAGAGACAAATCTGATGTCCAGATAGCTGATGATAGGCGAAGTGGATTTTCTTGTAGAGTGCTGTGGTTAAGTGTTTCACGATGTCACGCAGCGCTCATTAAAAAAAAGAGAAAAGAAATGGGGATTCGATTTGGATGACATGATTATAACGTCATGTGGAGCCATCAGACTTCTGGAAGAGCATCACAGGAAGGATGGTCACGGCTGTAAGACGGAGGGGAAGTAACAGCTTTGTCTGATGTACGGCTCAGTCAGACGCTAAAAGATGAGGGGAAAACACACGATCTCCTCCTTCAAATACAAGTTGTAGACATGTCGTGAATGCCAGGTTGTCTGCACGTCCTAACAAAGTCTTCAAATGTCTTGATTAACTGAATTCAAGGCCATGAAAGTCTGTGGATACACCTGTTGAAGAGGACGTCCAGCTTTTTTTCCAACCAAAACCATGTGTGTTGCTTGACTGTATAGAGCTGCTTCTATCTGATTCTATCTCAGTCTTAATGCCGGGATATGCTTGAAAAAAGTAGTTCTTACCAAGTGTCGTCTGACCATGTCTAGAAGCAAAAGTGTTTATGGCTGTGCCAAAATGACACACTTGAAAGTGGGGTGAAAAACTGTCATAAATGGGGATAACAGCGCACACTTACTCAGTTACATTCACAGTGTAACACTCGTTTGTACACACGACAAGTAAATGGTAAATAGACTTGCATTTATATAGAGCTTTTCT
This sequence comes from Sebastes fasciatus, assembly GCF_043250625.1. Taxonomy (NCBI): domain Eukaryota; kingdom Metazoa; phylum Chordata; class Actinopteri; order Perciformes; family Sebastidae; genus Sebastes; species Sebastes fasciatus. The sequence continues at coordinate 4,323,610 of NC_133808.1, read as the reverse complement.
AGTTTTCCGACCACTCAAAGCGCTTCACACTACATGTCAGCACCCATTCTCACACACATTCATACACTGATGGCAGAGGCTGCTAAGGTGCCAACTTTTCCCATCAGGACCTAATCTACGTAAATACTCATTCACACACCGATGGCTCAGCCTTCGGGAGCAATTTGGAGTTAAGTGTCTTGCTCAAGGACACATCGACATGTGACTGGAGGAGCCGGGGATCGAACCACCGACCTTCAGATTGGTGGACGACCTGCTCTACCCTCTGAGCAGCCGACAAGTGATGGGAGCTGTTGTGTGAAGTGGGCATGATTGTTTCAGAAAGCTACAAAATAATTAGTCAGTCAGGCTACGTTCAGACTGCAGGCAAATCTGATTTGTTTCTAAAATCAGATCTTTAAGACGGACTGTCCGCACTGTTATGCAAGTGATCAGATCGGATTTGTATGGCCGACCTATCTGCATGGGCTGCTGTGGTAACGACGTAGGTATCAGTAACTATGTAGCCATACTGGTGACGTGGCTTTCCAGCACGGAAGCATGAAAAATGAAGGTCCGTTATTTTGCCCTTCCAGACAATCGCGCTGTCAAGTTGCGGTGCAGAGGCTGGTATACATTGTATATAAATCTATTTCAGCATCTGTTCACAGACATGTTGTTCTCCTCCATGTTGTCCTAGTGCTCTGCAAGTAGCAGCTTGGATACTGCTCAGAAACTTCCGTCACTCTGGATTTGACGACACTTTGAAATCCGATTTTAGCCGCCAGAGCGTCCGGACGGAAAAACATCTGTAGAAACGTGATTTGAATCGCATTTCAAACCACCTGCAAATGTGGTTTGGATCCGGTATGCAAAAAAACACATTTCATGTGGCTTTTTGCTGTCTGAACTTTCTACAGACAATCTGAATATGCCAAAAAACGGATTTAGGCTGGCAGTCTGAACAAGGCCTAAAGGCCCCGACACACCAAGCCGACGGACAGTTTGGGGCCGTCGGTGAGCGTCCGTCGGCCTAGTTTTTGTGGTGTGTCCCGCTTCGTCGGCTCTAGTCTGCCCGTTGGAGGCTTTTTCGGCCGATTCAGCATGTTGACTCAGCGGCGGAGCTCGTCGGTGAGAGAAATCACTCTGATTGGCTGTTCAGTTTAAACGAATCAGTACACGAGAAGAGAAACGGACATGAGGAAAGCAAGCAAACGAGTAAAGTCCAAAAATTCATGGCATCTGATTATTCCAACAGTCAGATATTTTCATAGCGTTCATAGCTTCTATATCCGGCGTACTCGGTCTTCCGGTTTCCCTTTGTGAATGACGAATACAGACTACCGTGACCTGCTGGTGTGGAGAGTTATTTCCTCTCACGCAGGCGCAGGACATACGTGCTAACTGGCCGCTGGCTGTAGTCTTTGCGGTGTGTTCAAGTGCAATTTGTCAATCAAAGGCAGAGGCAACGTGAGGCGACGCAAAAGGTGGCCTTTATCGCCTCTAGTTCTCTGATGTCGGCTCGGTGTGTCTGGGCTTTTAGTTACATTGCTATTACAGATCACTTTGGAGAATATTTTTTTGAGAATTCCCATGATCCAGTTTGTCCAGTTTATATTTGTACAACAAACAAACACCAGAGTTTGACTGACAGCTTTCACACCAGCCTAAAATGATCCTAAACGGGCAAACACACCAGAGTCTGTATGAGCCGCACCAAACAAGTTCGATTTGAAAGCACCTTTACAGAGCCAACTTGAGAAATCAACTCCACAGACACAAAAACAAGTCTATTTCAGTTCACTGATGATGGAAATGATCTAGTTATACTCACTGCTCCAGTACTCCTCAGAGTAGAATGACTTCTCCCTGCATGCCTCTGTCGTGTGCAATATGAAGACATTGTCATAAATATACATGTCTCATTGCTAGGTGAGCATCAAAATATAAAAAAATGCATAGTTTGGTTGTGAGCATATTTTGCCAAGATGACTGTTAAAGAGCACATGATGGAAATTGAAAATATGTCCGTGGTTAAGCTCTATGTTTTAATGATGTTGTGGTTTAGTGCTTCGCTGCCTTACTACTGAGAGGACTACTCATACATACTTGTTCATGTTTCAGTTTCTTGTGGCAAAGACAATCAGGTCTCATATAAACAAGCATTAAATATGTCTTTTAAAGGTCTCAGGTTTAAGCTGATGAAAGTTGTGTCATAGCAATTACAGAGTTCAGGAAGATACGATATAAATTGAGACTGCAAATGTAATTTTATGAAAGAGAGGTGGTTAAAGCATTTTTTTTAAGTTGAATTTGTGTGTGGGAAACGAATGTTGCAAATGAAATTCTAACTGTCCAGACTCACTACAACCTAGAACCAACTCCTTTATGTGACATCTGATTAGATTTATTAAAAACGCTATTTTTTCTCGGAATGTCGGTAACACTTTATGATAATTATTGTACTGTTAACAAACAATGAAATAATCATTTATAATGTTTACTAATTATCAGTAATGCTATAATTTATGTAATTTTAATAGTTTATTGTTGCACACACTATAATATATACTGTATATATGTTACAGTGTGTGCAACAATAACAAAGAGATAGATGGACCATATATTTGTAACACTTTGTTAATGGTTAATAAATACTTTGTAAAGCATCTATAAACATTATTTACATAAATAGTTAATTCTTTGTCAGTAATTTATAATTGGTTTCTGGTCCATCTATCAATGTAATGTTTACAGATGTTTTACAAACAATGTCTTAAAGGTTTACAAATCATTTGATAATCATGAACAAATACTTAATATACTATATAAAATGTTAGAATGTGTGCAGCAATAAACTGTTAATAGATGTAATAGCTAACTGTAACTAACCAACTGTAATAGTGTACTAATGTAATCAGAATGTAATTGTTAACGTCTCTTATCAGCTATGATACAATATACAATTTATAAACAAATTATTTCATGTTACACAAACTAATGATAAACTAACAGAAATTATAGCATTATTAATAATTAGTAAATGGTATTAATTATCATTTCATTGTTTGTTAACAGTAAAATAACTATTAACTAAGCTTAATTAACTATCAATTTAGCATTTATAAATTATGGTTATTATAAAGTGTTACCAGAATATCTTCCACTATGGCTGGTAAAATTATATTAGATTTCTCTCTCTCTCTCTCTCTTTCTCTCTCTCTGTGTATATATATTATATATTATATATTATATATATACTATAACTTCTTCTGTGGACACCCATAACTTGACACTGGTATACAGTATAATCAGATAATAAATGACAATTTAAACACAGTCATAATAATAATCAAATGCATCCTCAAAGGAGAAGTTATTATGGCTGACAAATACTGTACAGAACATTATCCTTATAGTACAGACTGTACAGTCAGTACAGCCTGTAAGGAAAAATGAGATCAAATTCTAATATAATATGATATAATATAATATAAAAGATATGGATAGCAGACACAATAGCTTATTCAAATATGGATCACAACATTATATTATCAATTGTGAATTAATACATTATTAATCTGTGATATTATTTCTGAAGTATAAAACCCATTATAGAAAATGTGGATATCTATTCAAAAGAGTAGAGCTAATATAAAGAGACTGAACATGTGCACATTTATCTCCATATTTAAACCATCTGCCTCCCCCGTCTCTATCACTCCAACTTCCAGTGTGATCATTCGAGACATCTATGAACACTTGTGATTTCTGACGTGATCAGACAACACGTTGTGTGAAACTCGTTTAACCCGGCCGTTAGACTAACATGCACGTACCGATGAAAAACAGGCTCATATATCAACCAAGATACCTGCACACAAACTCAAAAACAGACGCACGTAAAACCCAGACTGTCCTCCTCTGTCCTCTGCCTGTCCTGTAACTGCTGCATGACCTCTGACCCTGACTTTGGAGGTTCATCCCGGCCAATAATCCTCTCAGTGTCGCTCTGAGCTCGTTGTCTCATGCCTGGTCATGCACAGAAGCACCAGCCAACTGATACTCTTGCCAACATGCAGTCCTTTTTGCCCCCGTCCTTATTTCCTCAGTACGCACCGCTCTTAGTGAGAAGTGATACTGCAGTTGCCATTACACTTATAGAAAACAGACCGGTGTCGTAAAGTATTTTTAGCAAATACTTTGAATATCATATTTAGTTTCCCTACACAGAGAGCTGCTGAGGTTCAAAGTATTTATTTCAGAAAGAAGCAGGAATTTGAATTCTATCCCTGACAGCTGCCTGGTGGAATTTAAGTGAATACTATTACACATTTATTTTGCCTTGAGTTTGAACATTGATTAATTCATTTCAACAAAATATTCAACAGGCTAAAAACCTTACATTTTCCTCTTTCCTTTGATTTCAGTTCCACTCAAACATCCTTGCCTTCATGTTATTTATTCTTCACTCTTTTTGTGCCGAACTAAAATTCGAACTATTGCGTCAGAACCTCTGTTCTAGTTCCCAGCCAGGATATTAAGCACTGGTGCAGTGCTTGGTCTGGGCCTCCATCAGCACTCCACCTAACTCCACCTCAACCTTTCTCAAGGTTAATCATGCCTTTTTTGTCCCCGTTAAGGCTCGGCAGACTGAAATAGAGAGTGAATTAGAAATAAAAAGCACACCAGAGACGTATCGAGGGAGGCTTGTTGAAAGATTTAGAGAAAGAGAGAAATGAGAAAGTCAAAAAAGGGTGAGCGGAGGAATCAGGGAGAGAGAGTTTGTCATAGAAAGAGAGACAAATAGCAAGTCAGAAGTATAAAGATACCTCTGTTCTGCTCTCGTATTCAATGAGTGTATTTCCAAGTCGCGCTCAGGGAGGTTGATCAATCAGAAAGATTTCTTCCATCTGCAACCACGTGTACACACACCGATCCACATGACCGGGATGATGACATCAGAGTGACCCCTGTTAACCACAAACACACACGTATTATTTCACATCATGTGGTCTTTGGTACAAAGTGCTTGAATTATACAAACCTTTTATTTTTTTATGTGTTTTTATGGCTTCATTATGTAGCTGCAATAGAGAGAGAGAGAGAGAGAGAGAGAGAGAGAGAGAGAGAGAGAGAGAGAGAGAGGACAAACAAAGCAACAATTGTCCCCGGCTGGACACGTCCCGGGGAGGTTGGTTGGTTTTGGTCAAAATGGAGAAAAACTGGAACCCCCAATTTTTAAGCCTATATGTGTTTACATTTTGGAAAATTGGTACCATTAAAAGTATGCTGAATTAGCTGGACCAATCAATGTACAGACAACTGTCACTGGACTACTTTGATACTGAAGAAAACTTAAAAACCCGATGATTCTCAGGCCAGCTCTGGAGTTATAAGGACCACCATTTTTAAATAGAATCATGGACTTTTATTTGCATTGAACATTGAAGATAATGATATCCCCGGGAAGTGTAAGTCACACTGAACCTAAAAAATATTCGTATCATGTCTGTGTGTTCAGATTTGACTGAGTTGTGTCACAGCCACTGCTGCAGCTCCGCCTGATGACCGTTTTGATGAGTGGACAACTCAGTAAACCGAATGATGATAACTTTCTTCCCGCTGCACGTACCTTTCCCTTTCATCTCATGCAGTATCTTTACCTCATGTGTCTCCATCCATGCCCCTGTATCAAGCACAGATAAATAGAGAAAGGTAAAAAAATAAAATAAAAAGAGAAGTATATAAAATAAGAATAGAATAAAATAGAAACTATACGAGGGCAATTAATCTCAAAATTACAAGACAAGCAGTATACGTACATACAATACCCACGGCAGTGCCTACTTGAATATAAGCGTAATACCGTCTCAAGCAAACTACACACAATGACTATATATATATATATATATGTATATATATATATATGGGTTGGAACATGGGTTCCGGGATGGAGATCTTTAATAAGAAAGCATGACTAAAACTTTGCATCTGCGCTATAAATTCATGTTCTTGATGTAAAAGAAAAGTGATTAGCCACCACTGCAAGAAAAAGGGTCATAACCACCGCAAAGACATAGATTCTCTGTTTGTATTCACAACAATGCACTCAAACCAAAGTTACACCCAAAGTGAACAAGTGAATTGTTTGGTTATTTTTTTTTATTAGATTTTTCTTCCTTTTTTATCGCTCTCTTGTCTTCTTTCCCTGCGACCCTCATCATCGTCATATAGAACTAGTTTGCAACAGCAAATACGTTTCGGAGGAAACATTATGCCGCCTGGTTACTTAACATATCCAGCAAGTTGCAACATGTTGATACCGATAGTATCAGTTAAATGTTCACTGACAATGTATTTATTTATTTTGCCTAAATTGAAACCTGTAATTGGGGGAAAAAAACTTATGTATTGTTTTTAATAAATTAAAAACTAATAATTTCCAGGACACAGGGTTGTCCCCTGCAATGCACTGCATTTGTCAAACAAATTAATACATTTAAATACATTCCTGGTGGATAACATTTTAACTGATGGATTGAATATTCAATATATATATATAGATATATATATATATCTATATATATATAGATATATATATATAAATTATATACATTACATTTATTTAGCTGACACTTTTATGCACTTTGCAGTGACTTACAATTAGTGCATTCAACATGTGGGTACAACCCCAAAAGTTTAAGAATCCAGCAAGAACATTAACTTCATCAAATATACAGAACTGCTTCAAGTGCCACATTTAGAGACAACAAGAGATACAGACAGTATATAATATATATTATTTATATATAAGTCTGAACAGATGACGTTTCACTCTGCGACTGAAGATGTGTAGAGTTTCTGCTGTTCTGATGTCATAGTGAGAGGGTAGCAAGCCGATGGGCTGTAGCGGAGGACAGGCTGGGGTGGACGGTTTGACCATTGCACTGGATGTAGGATGAGCCTGAGTTTTTGGTTTGAACACCCAGTAAGAGTTGCGAGTGCAGCAGTGCCCACCCTTGATCACTAGCAGTTGTGTATGAAAGTAATCAGGCTCTTTTCAATCACATGTACACACACATACATACTGGGGGGAACAGCAGGGTAAACATGGGCTCTGTTATGGTCAGTTAGTGAGTGTTGATTGAAGTTTAGTGAAGTGAAGACCAGCTGTGAAAGCCATTGGTTGAAATGGTATGTGCCCTGGTTATAATAACACATCTGCTGCTCTTAAGCTCTGAGCTTTGCATTAAATTTGTGGGTGTTGCTGCTGTGCATTAAGTTACACTTCAGGTCATGAATTATTCCCCCACAAGGCCATTATCAGGCAACGGGAGCAGTTATTGATACAGCCTAATGCAGCAGTGAAGGATAGCTTGTGTGCATGTAGCAGCATTAGTTATGGGGATTAACTCACTGCTGAGATGCAGCCTTTCGATAGCAGCTAACAACGCCTGTTGTCAATTGGTCTTAGAGTATTTCGCCGTCTCACATCAGCTGACAATGGAGAAATGGATAACTTTTTCATAAACCAGAGCTTGAGAGCCAACACGGTTTGTCTATTTCACATCCAGTTTCCTGTACAAATGCTCTGTCAAACATGGAGGCACTGATATACTTCACCAGCAGCAGGTCTAATCACACTTTCAGCTATTGAATGCTCCATGTTATCATCTGGATTTTGTCATAAAAAGTCAACACAGTCCAAGAAAGAGTCAGCCTTGGACCATGCCTTTTATCAGCTTTCATGTTTAACCGTGTCAAAACCAAACCAGCTGTGGAAAAGAACAAACCGCTCCTTGGAATTAAAATGTCTGCTGCGTGCCTCCCTAATTTTAACCCTTTCTCATTTTTAAAGAGGCACTTCATCAATTTTAAACATAAAGGTCAGTTTGCTCCTCTGCCTGTAAAAGCTTTGTCAAGTCTGGGGGAAAATAAACCTGGTGATGTCGTAGTGATGTTATCAGGGTAATTTTTAACAGAAACCCTGCAATACAAACTGGTGTTTGGAGGTTGAAAAACGTTTAACACATTTCTACCATGCAGGATGGGTCGAACAAAATCTATTTGTATTATGGGAAATGTAGGATCTGTCATTTTTTGGAGCTTGGCCCATACCAGGGACTAAACCTCTGTGTGTCTCAGCCTCAGTTTTTCTGCAGTTTTGACCATTCTTATGTAAAACTGTCACTCACAATTCCCCCAACTGTATGTTAGTTCAACACTAAATCACTGGAGTTTCATTTTAAAGGAGCAATATATAGCACAGACAGCTAGCGTTTTAAATGGGTTAACAGTAGTCCATATTCAAAACATTGGAGCCGTGGCCCATCTGTTCCTCCGGTGGGACTGAGAGCGGTTAGCGTGTGTTAGCATCGCGGTCGGAATAACTTCAGCTGCTTTGTGTCTCAAATACTAGCTTGATAACCCGGCTGCACACGGACCACAGAGAGATGTGCCACGGCGTGAAGAAGTGATCTTTAAACGTGCTTCAACCACCTCACAAGGAACAGTAGGCCTGTCCGGTGCTCACGGAGTAGGGCAATCTTGTAACAGGAGAGACTTCAGAGAGCAGGTCCAAAGCACACTGGAGCACACGGATTTAATGCAGTAAACTTTATTAACGTTTCAAAGCAATATCCGGGCAATATTCAAAAAATGTTTTGTGACAGGGAGGGGGGTTATAATTTAAGAGGAACATTTAATTTTAAAAAGCATTGTGTTCGTACAAAAAAGAAGAGTATGTGTATTTCAGTTTGTGGGGTGGATTTGTGGAATGGGTTAGGTGATGGGTTGAAGGGGAGCACAAATATAAATCAATTTAAAAAGCTATACAAGAAAGATATTTTTGGGAGGTATATGGTTGAAGAAGAGTTGTGTTAAAGGTTGGTTATATACTTTTTAACTCCGGATGTATTTGTGGGTTGTAAATAAACTTGGGATGCTGTTCATATATTCAACTTGGGATGTAAATAAATCTGAGATAGTTTTTATATTATATTATATTATCATTCTATGATATATGAGTTAATAGAGGAGAAGTGAGAAAGGGGTAGGGTAATATAAGTTTTTCTTCTACCTACTCCTTTTCGGACACTATAACTCTTGTTTTGTTTGTTATTATTTTGTATCTGTTTTTATTTATTATATGTTCGAAATAAAGTCTTTCATTCATTCATTCATTCAAAGCCAACTGCGCCTTCATCAGAGTCAAATCGGCGTTTCAGGTCAGGTAGAATCTACCGTTGACGTCATCTCTGTTGACCCAGTTGGTTAGCTTGCTTCCATGGCTGCGGAAGGCTGTTTAGTGTTTGTGTGCAATTTGTTTCATATGTGGTAACGGGGTGTCGATATGGGCGTGTGGACGGGATCACACAGATCCAAAACAAAAACAGACGTTACGGACCGAAATTTCAAAGGAGAACATACATGGCTGTAGTATTGTTGTCAGAGAAGCCAGTATTACAATTAAGCATGTTTCCTTGTTCTCTGATGGCATATCATGGTCATTTTATGATTTATTACAGTAAATATATTACATATTGGTCCTTTAAACATGTTTTATAATCATCAACCTCTCGTACTAACAGTTGCTATCAGTCGGCCCAATCGGCCCGGTTTGCTCTGACCGCTGGGTTTTGGCTCGACTGTTTTCAACATGGCAGTAGGATCATCAAACTTTCTCCTTTTTTTACAGCTAAACAGCACACTAAAATCTGTTTCTGAGAACGTCTGAGGTGAGAAATAGGTATTACTACAGAACCTTGATTCATATTTGATCAGCGCTGGCCTAGTTTGACAGTTTGATCGGAGTTTCGCGAGTCTGGTGCCATGCTATAGGATATGCCTCATTTGCACAAAGTTGAGGTTGAGTCGTGATTATGCAAATTCATATACAGCGAATGGCCAGTCGACTCGCTCAATCTCTACCATTGCAGTCCCATGAAGAAGTCTAAGATAACAAACAGAGGTCACAGGAGGTGTTCCAGCCTCGTTTTTCAGTCATCCGTCTCACACCTCTCTGACAGAACAGATACCCTTCTATTTTAGTCGATCCAGCTGTCTACACAGGCTGCGTAACAGCTCCAGTTTCACTCACACTACGCTCGCGTGAAGGCGACCCAGAGTGTATTTTTTACGCCTCAAGTCTCGATTGCGAATGACCTACACTGAATACTGTGCCTGAACACATCGACACGGATGAAGCTGCTGCTCTGCTAGCGCTGCTGCCCCCCCCCCCTCCACACACACACACCCACACACACACACACCTCCTGAGTAGACACGCTGTGACCCTTAGTGTTCAGTGTTGTATATAAAACAGTACATTTTCATTATGCCCGTTTTCTCATCTTTGTGTCTGCTTCCACATTGTTTTTTTTCTCCTCCAGCTGCTACCTGAGTATTGAGCTGCCGGTATCCTCCATGCTTCCATTCACATCTCTGTTATGTTTCCCACATTAGCGCTGCTTTAGCTGCTGTTATGATAACAGAGCCGACCTGACCTGACCAGCCGGCCTCTTCCTCCCTTTCAAGCCTTTCGTGACGGGAACCTTTGCCCCATTGTTCTCTCTCTCTCTCTGTCTGTTTCTCTCCATGTACACCCAAAGGCTTGTTTGTGTGCTCCATCACACTGCAGCTCGAGTTCCAGCGTCTTAGTTCGTTTACCCTGGCCTAAAGGACAAGTGCTTTACTCCTTTAAGGTCACAAGTAATGTCGTGGGCAGCCCACAGTTGTTGGTGCATTTGTAAAGAGCACTGACACAACGACAGATGCAAGATGTGCGTGTCATTGCAGTAATGGTGCAGCTTCAAACCAAAGCTTTTTAGCATCCTGAGCTCAAATGTAATGCGATACTGATGGCTCCCTCCTGGCAATATCCTCCTCTGTGGCCATCAATATGGCTACGGATCGATTCACACATACTTTATGTCACCTCACGTTCTCTAGCCAGCAACAATCTGACTTATTGCCCCCTTAACTTGTTAAGATGCACTTGTTAAAAAACAACATAAAGCCGAGCACGATGGGAATCTTGAACTCCCGGCCAATGAGATAAGAGGATTAAGTGTGTCTTTTGAATCGACTCTTATCATCTTGTATTCTGTGTCTCCTGTCATCCATCTGATACCGCTGTGTCTGTGTTTACAGCTCGGCTAATCCAGCTCAGCCTCTGCTCTCACACTTCCTCTCAGTGCATCACATGTAATATAACACAATGAGCGGGGGAACACTGCAACACACAAAAGAGACCTTTTTTGAGTACAATGTTAAAAAAAAACTAACTAACTAAAAAAAAAACTGTGAACATGATATAATGTCTTGTACCACATCCACAGCATCATTATCCCTCTGGTTCCTCAGGTGCCAGAGCTGGTGAAGATCCAGATGCTGCCAGTGGTACAAGAAGTATTCACATTTTTTAAAATGTGTGATGTTAGTAATACCACAATTTAAAAATACTCCATCACAATTAAAAGTCTGTATGAAAATCTTACTTAAGAAAGTTTAGGCTCCTCCACTGATTTAACATTGCACTCCTATAACATAGTCAGACTCAAAATCACAAGTGATGCGGTAGAACCAGAGATAAGCCTATCGTATTTTGTATACTACGCTTTCTTCTTCCTTGTCAAAACCTGGTGTCTACATTACCCACAATGCAACTCGACTGGTGATAGTTTGGTCTGAGATTTGGGTGTGTTATGGTATTAGCTGCTAATGTAGCCTTGAGCCTCTATAGCCTGCAGCAGAGATGAGGAGCTGCAGAGGTCAAGTAAACTCACTTCTTTCTAACTCCACATCTCCAGATTATTTTTTACTTTTCAAACCTGTAGTCTTCAGGCCCAGACAACGCTGACTCAAGTGACATCACTTGAGGACAATTATCGGACTTCACACAGCTCCCTCTGGAAACATTAAAGGCTACTTCTTTCACATATGCAATAGAACTCCCCAACTCCTGTGAAAAATGTTGATGTGTAAAATCTGTGGTTTCCCTTTAAGTGAAAGTCCATAAGTATCATCAGTACTATATAAGGATGCTAATTTAGAATTTTTTGCTGACCGATAGCCGACCCTCATTAACCGACAAGATTAGTGCCTCGCATGCAGCGGTGCTGTGGTTGTAGTGCCTAACAAGCCGCACAGCTGCAACGATAAGCAGATGCACAAACAGGTTAAATCCATCATTTATCACCAGCTGCAGTGTACGAGCAAAAAAGCAGCCACGATGCTGTGTGTATTGTCGAGGACACATGCAGCCACTTTCCCAGTAAAAGTCTCCACCACATCATTTAGTTTAGCTGCGAGGTTGTCAGCTGTGTGTCTGCCCGGCGTAACGTTAGCGAGTGTCCGACAGGCCGTGTGTGTGACGTGAGTATGAAGTTATCAGTAACATTATAGCTGAATGTAGCAGTGCAGTGCAGTGTGTGTAAAGCCTATTTGTCGGTGAATAAATGCTACAACTTCTCAAGAGCCTCAAGATCCATATATATATATATATATATATATCTGCCTTTTTACAAAACAAAACACGGCCAGTACTCCCTCAGATATCGTGGTGTACAAATATGGAACACCAAAACACATGTTATCAAGAGCTCGTTATCCTTAGAACATTTTAAAAGGAAATTATCATCACATCATTCACGATGTCTAATTATCTTTTGATATGTTTAGATATATTTAATTTTTTGATGTACTGTTTTTTTTATGTATTCATTTCATTGTTTTTATTGGATTGTTTTCCACTGTTTGGTTAGTTTTTCTGCACATTTTGTGTACTTCTTGTTGTTGTTTAACTTTTGTTGTATTTTTTTTAAATTATGTTAGTTTAGTTCTTTCTTCATATTTTGTTATTGTTTTTTTTTTTTTGTTTTTTTTCAGTGACTGGATTTTGTGCGGTTTTATGTATGTGCAAATAAATTCAACTTAAACTTAAATATATACTGTATATATACATATATGGCTACTTCCCAGGAACTTTCGAAACTCCCACATCGACCTGCTCACCTGTTCACATTCCCAAATCATCCCCACCTGCTGACACACCTGCCTCTCATCATCTCATCAGCTCTTCAGTGTGTATAACCAGCTCACCAGCCCTTCTCCCTTTGCCAGTTTGTCACGTTATTCACTTGTGTTCCATCCACTTGGACCTGTTCCCTGATTATTTCTACCTGCTATCTGCTACCTGTGTTTATGACCTGCATGCTTTGCCCCTCTGGACCTGTTTGCTTGTTTGGACGACCTTCTTGTCTCTGACTGCAACCCTGTTCATGTCAACATTGTTAGTTTAGTAAAGTCCTTTTTTCTTCGACCTGTTCTGCCTCAGTGTCCTCAATCCTATTGCCTCGTACACATGTGTATACGGCACGTCTTCAGTGCCAGCCAGTATAGTGTTAGTTATTTAATGTTGTGCTAACGTGCCTTTAATGAGCTCATATTATCCTGGAGTGATTCCCGCAATAATTCCCAACATATTGTAACCGTGTTCCTCATCAGGGGTTCTTTATTAAAACGAAACCAAAAAAAACGCCATCATCATCATCATAGATTGACCCCCTTTTATCACTCTAATCAGTACGGTGAGCCTGGATCCAATCAGCCATGCATCTGTCCCCCCCCCCCGCCCCCCACCCCTTTACAAATGGCTCCACTGTAACAACACGCTCGCCTAAATAATGACAAAGTTGAAACAGAGCTACCCCCAAGTGTAAATTCACTACAGTGGAATATAAACATGTACTGCTGGTTCGGAGGATTGATTTGACGGGTATGAGGGAATGAAAAGGCCGTGAAAGTGTGTGTGTGTGTGTGTGTGTGTGTGTGTGTGCGCGTGTGTGTGTGTGTGTGTGTGTGTGTGTGTTTCTTTTCGCGATAATAAAAAAATACAGAGCAGATTATTGTGTGATAGAATATCTTTGTAGTGTGGGTGTTTGCGTGAATTCGACAGAAATTATGTAAAGGCCCAGCAAATATTTTGCATGTGTGCACTTGATGAATATCTTCAGTACTAAATAGCTGTATGATCAAACTGCTGTGTGTGTGTGCACATTTTGTTAACATGTATGTTAACATGTGCCAAACTCCACACATACTGCAAATGAATGTCCCTGATATATTAAGAGTCTTTGTATTTAATGCATCATATAAATCCACATGTGTAACCTGCAGCTGGCTCTAATCTATCTGAAGGAGTGTGTGTGTCGCAGGTTAGCGGTGTGTGTACTGCTCAAAGCGAGCAATGGAAGTTTGCTTCAACATTTGCATGCGCCACTCAATGTTGTTGCATGTTTGTGTGCATGAAGGAACTTGTGTATGCTGTACATGCGTTCATGTGTGGGGATGTTTATTACATGGTTCATACATTTGTTAAAAAATGAGGTCAATCAGAAGTGAAGAATTATTTCCATCCATCTATTATCTCTGCCCACTTATAATTTGCAGAGAGAGCCTATGGCCGGCTGGTCGGGCCCTGCAAACTTGTGCCGTTTGTAGTGTGCCGTAGGCGACACACAATGGTGATAAACAGCCACTGTAAACGTTTAAACAAAAAACTCTCGTGCATTTTTTCCTGCTTTCTTCTTCTACAGCTGCCTTCTTGCCTTCTACGGTGCTGCTGTAGAGTTGTCCACAGCTCCTGCAGAGGAGATCGCAGCTCTTAATTATTGTGAGTATGTAGGCGACTCAATTATTGTTGAGGACAGTGCACACACAGCTGGCTTGGGGAACATTGGGAGAACTTTTCCAAGCTCACCCTTGACAGGTCGCCAGTCTATCTCAGGGCTGACACAAACAAACATTCACACTCTTTACAATTTAGAGACACCAATCAAGCCAAAATGTCTCTGGACTTTGGCCAGCCTATTCTAGCTTGAAATTGGTCCAGTATTGAGGGAGAACGCTGTGACCAGCAGCCGCTAAACGGGCAGCTGTGTCATCACATCGGGCAATTGCGCACCGTCATTTACGTCCACGATAAAAGTGCTCAGTCTGACAACATTATGAAAAGGACCCTATAGAGAAATAAAACGTTCTTCTTACCTTTTGCTTTCTGTTTCTTATTGTGTCATGTGACTTGTTGCCAGAAAAGAGAAGACGTGAGTGAGAGTTGGAGAGAGGAGTGCTGTCAGAGTTTGTAGTGTTGGAGTACAGAAAGCGTAGCTTAGTGTTATCCCAAAGCTTTTCAATGTCATATTTAAATGATGTTGACAATGTGGATGTGACGCAAGGCTTCAGAACAAGGCTTTTTCAAGCGAGACACACAAATAACAAACAGACCGGAACAAGTGAAAGTTAAGAAAAAAAAGTTTAATTTCTCTATAGGGTTCGTTCCATAGTGACGGTGAGGAATTTTAGCTGGACCAATTTCAAAAATCGTTGTCCCCATGTGTCCCCATAAAAACATAGGAAAACAGGGTCCAGGTTGAAAACCCTTTAACCCTTTAAATGTAAACGGCTTCAAAGTTGCATTTGTGAGGTTTTTGATAATCCTAATTATAAATATCTTACAAAAGATTTATTTTCTTAAAATGTATTTTTTTCTAATTTTTTGCGAACATGGAGAGGAAAGGTCCTCCAAAAATATGTTTGTGTGTGTGCATCAGTTTGTTTAGCTTTTTTGTGTATATATACTTGTGTATTTATGTTGATGTGTCTGCGTGTCAGTCCATGCATGCAGACTTGGTATGTATGTGGTAATGTGCATTCATGTTTGTATTGCGCGTTAATATGCATGTACATACACATCTGTTCGTGTGCGTGTGCGTGTGTGTTGCGTGCACATGCGTGTTTATTTGCAGACCTCCCTCTGCCGGGTGTTTGCTCAGAGATGAGGATCACAAAGCTGTGAAGAGCAGGATTAAGCACCTTCACACCTTGACTACACACAACCAGTCAAGTGGTAAAAGGAAGGTACACATCGCAGAGTACACGCACACACACACACAGACACGGTGAGCAATAAGACAAACACCGCAGCTGTCAGATCATCATTTCACCAATGAAGTCAACCTTTAATCGGGTCTTTTAGGTTGGGTGGTGACCTGGAGAGTTACAGGGCAGAGTTTAGTCTTTGGATTAGAGAACTATACGCTGTCACTGAGGCAAGTAAAGACCTCTAAGGGGGGACGGCTGAAACAGAGCCCTTCCTTTCAAGTCAAGGGAGGTATTTGTGTTTTTTTCTTTCCACCACAAGAATAGAGAGTATCCAACCAAGATTCATCTTCTTTTTTTTTTAAATAACATTTTTGCCCCCTTAGCCTGATATTTAGGGACATTTTGCTCAATTTTATGCTGAACTATGAAATAAATAACACATGGCATCGTTATTGTCAAATAGCTTATCTTTTTATATGGTCAAAAGCTCACCCAAAGATGTATGGTGGCCCAAAGAGAACAAAAAGGATCATTACTCACCATTGGTCTTGGTATTTCTATCCAGTTTTGCCCATATATCCCATATTTTAATGGCCATTTTTAGCTTATAATCTACTTCGGTCACTTTTCAAACGTACAGATGAGTGCATTCGAGGAAAGACTCTCAGAAAGTGAGTGTCACCCCATCTTCAAGTCACAGGATGTCATACGAACTCCTTAGTTTCAAGTATACTCCCGCTTTTAAGAAGAGATCGTGTTCATGGTTAAAAGAAACCGATGATCTTGTGAACACTAACAGTGATCTCCCATTTTAATGTTACACACCTCTTCTCTATTTTGTTTTCCACTGTAGATAGTACCCTCACAGTATAGGCGGGTTTCTCAGCTGATCGCCATAGCGACACTGCATGAGACTGCCATGACGTCATCTTAAATGTGAGACTCACTGAACCCTTCCATCGGCAGGCAAACGGAGGGACGTCTGAACTTCGCCGATTGTACCACGTCGTGTACGGCGTAGTTTTGTGGGCTCTCATATTTTAAAATCTGGGCCGAGTGAATAAAAAGAAATGTGGTCGCTTGTCTATTTAATAAATGGCGGGTTTGTGCAGGATGTCCCGTGTCATGCAAGAGACTATTCTCTGACCGATCAGTGGTCTGCAGTGTTTTAACTATCCACAACTTTTGCTAAATGGAAAACCAAAAAAGAGCGAGCGAAGTTGAGTGGAGCTGTACCGTACCATGCAATGGAAATGCTGCCATCCACCTCAACCTCCTACCTACAACGTCACACTACTTCCATCTTCGTTCCTGACAAACATGACTCATTTCACAGCCTTTCGAGGTCCTTGTCAGGTAAACATAAATATAGGTCCTATTAGAAAAATTTGAACAAACGCAGCCCCAGTGTTATTGGTGGGCCCCGGGTGGCCAGGTCCGCCCATCCAGGAATTTGGGACGTTGGGACACCGTGTCTGGGTCATGTGACCGAGCGGACGCTACTGCGCATGTCCCATGTGCCCAAGATCTGGGTACTTTTCCAGACGGACGTCGAGCCATTTAGGCATCATGTGCCACTGAGCAACTCTCACAGGAATGAACGGGGCCCGCCTCCAACGCTGTATCCAGTTCTCTTTATACATCCA
The DNA here is from genome assembly GCF_043250625.1 of Sebastes fasciatus. NCBI lineage: Eukaryota > Metazoa > Chordata > Actinopteri > Perciformes > Sebastidae > Sebastes > Sebastes fasciatus. The sequence continues at coordinate 4,306,100 of NC_133808.1, read as the reverse complement.
TGCCAGAACCCCCAACAGAGGTCCAGGTAAGCCTCAATGTTGATGTCATGTTTAGCCTACTCGTATCAGTCTGCTGGTCTGAAATCGCACCCACGTTTCCGTTTCCGAAGCTGCAGCCAGGTAGGCTGCATTTTCACTTACCGGCTAAATATATTAACGTTAACTGTCAATGACTTCACCTGTTGTTTCTGATCAGGGAATATTTGAACGAGCATATGCAACACATATAATTGAATAAACAGCCTGATCAATAAACTCACGTGCGCTACCTATAAAGCCTATTTACATTGGGCCCGCTCATGAAAATCGAATGGTGTGCCGCTGTAGTTCTTCTTACGAGGACGGTCTCCAACAAACCCTGTTTCTTGGCAGTGTTCACTCAGTGTTTTCCTTTACCATGAAGCTGTAGATTATTGGCAGTAATGAAACTGAACATTAATCATTCGTCGTCGTATTTCACTGTGTATTTGCTTCGGTCAAATACGCATACAGCAACCCCCCTCCTCTCCACAAACACAGACTCTTGGACCTACACACTGAACATCCCCATCACCAGGTGATGAACTCACACATCTGTTTTCTAATTCGGAGTCTCCTGGGAGACCCTTCAGGGGTTAATGGTCCGGTGATGCTGCTGATGGTCCGATAGCAAACTGACCTTTAAGAGGAAAAAGCCCCTTCACCATTAGCTTCCATTGATTTTTATTGATCCTCCATTGATTGTTATCAGGGTTCTTAACAGGCTGGGCACTAACCAGACCGTGTTTTAGCTCAGCCAAGCCTGAATCCTCCGTCTCTCAGAGCCAGTTAGTGCTAATGCTGCTGGTTGTCATCACTGCAGGGAGACCGAGATGGAAGCGTGTTTCTGCTCGCTGTAACACTACACTAAGTACGAGAAGGTCCAAAAATCAAAGGAAAGGTTAGATGTTGCTGTGATAAAGCTGATCCTGAGTGTTGTTAGTGCAGTTGTTGCTGACCTCAGATTCCTGAGAGAGAGAATATGATACTGAGATTATGTGATAGCGGTCAGCTGTGATTAGTTGGAAGTGTCAGCTTCCTGTTACACACAGGAGAGTCCGAGATGGAGAGAAAGCAGAAAAAAGAGATCAGATTGATTCCCTGAGGAAGTGAGATGAGAGAGCTGATAAAGGGTTTTTATCAGAGAACAGAAAGTGGTACAGTACACAGGGCATCCTGGTGAGACCAGTGGGCTATGAGCCTGATGCAAGTCCACTTTTCTTTTTCACGTCATATACCCGTTTGTTAAACCCATGTTTCCTGTTCTGCTCTCTGCTGTCAAAATCTCCAAAAAGGGTGAAATACCATAAAAAACAATCTAAAAAAAGAGACAGATAGAAGAGACAGGCTTATATGAAAGTATTGTATTATTTCCAATTTTCCCTGTTCCCAGGTTAACTAAAACTCAAAACATATGGACCTGTTCTCTTAATAAATCAGTATAATGTACATAACATATCTGTAAAATGTGTCTCAATCAATGTTGAAGCTACGACGAGGAATTGTGTGTTGATTTTGGCGGTCCCTGTGGACAAAAGTGGTACTGTTTCCGAGCACCATAGTCTATTTAGAAAACCTCTCATTTTCTGCAGCAGGGGTCTGACAGTCTGCCCTGCTCAGTCCTGGTTCTGGTTCTCTCCAGTGCCTCCCTTCCCTCCAACAGGCCCATCAATACGGCCTGGACATCCAGTAGCGCGGTGTCGGTGTTGGCTCCCAGCAGAGCAGCGAGGCGAAGCTCTGCTTCTGGCCTGGAGGAGGAGCAGCCACTTCTGTCGGGCGCGGCATTTTCCGTTTGTCCTCAGCGGGCTGGTCGTTGCCTGAGGCCTCGCTGGAGTCTGAGCTGAAGGAGTTTCTGGTGAACCTGCAAGATTTTGTCTGATTTCGCTGGAATTGGGCCCGGTGGCACCGATTACAAGGATAACGAATTACTATATAGAAATAGCCAATCCACTCGCTGATGGTCTTGTTTGCTTATGTAGGTCATATAAAGGCATCAGGATTACATTGAGACTGGTTCATAACTGACTGTTGAAGTTCCTCACGGTAACTTTAAGTTATAAACTCAACATGTCCTTCAGATTTGTCACATTAAACTTCTCTTTATTGATTTGCTTTTAATGTGAAGGAAGTGTGAGTTTCACTAGCTCAACTTATCAGTCAAGAAAAATGGCAAGAAAGAAATGAATTGGTGAATGAATTGAGTATTTCTCTTAAAAATGTGGTGAGTATGACATGACTCTGTGTTGTACTGACTGAATCTGGGCTGTAGAAATGCACATTATACTAGATTTACAATGTGGCCTGTTGTAATGAGCTGCAAGTAATTCCAATTCCTCAATGAAGAGGCCTCTATTAGCGACCAGGCTGACCATGATTTGAATACCAGACTTTCTATGAGAGTATGAGGCATTGCTTGTGTGTATATACAGTATACTGTATATAGAGATTGTTTGAAAGCCCTTTTGAAACCTTTGTTTAGTTTCAAAGTAGTATTTGTTTCAAGCCAAAACATCACAGGGCACTTTGCCTCCTGCTCCGCTAGAAAAAAAGAGCAGCCAACACAAACATAAAGTGTCAAATAGTGGGAAAATGAAAAATGAAATCACTTTTGGAAAAGTAGAAAGTAAATATTTGGCCCCTTAAAAAGAAACAACATGAAAGAGGTCAGAGCGCATTCGAGCTATACGTGAATGTAAATACAGTTCTGTTTCCTGACTGAACATTTTCTGTTTGACGTTGGGCCCTTTTTTTTTTTTTTTTTCGTTTCATACCGCAACAGAAGCAGAGATAAAGGTTTCATTTTCTCACACTCCCGGGGCCTATTCCCCCTTGTGTATACTGTAAGCTATCACGTCTGCCCGGATTTGCACCTTGTCATCCATGTATGACGAAATATGTGTGAACAAATCATAGGTGTATTAATGCGGATTATCTCGTTTATCACGGTGAATAATTGAAAACAGGGCTCAGCGCCTGGTTTATGGAAGACAACAGAGACAGAAGGAAAGTCGCCGGGCAACACAGCGGCCGGCCAGGAATAAGATAAACAGGCAGGAAACACGTCGTCACCCTTCATCCTTCTCTCAAAAGTGAGAGCTCTTGATGTTTATTAAACTTTTACACCTTCCCCTGCACTTTCAGTTTCTTTCCCCTTCTTCTTTAGTCCTCCTGGCATTTCTCCCCCCCCCCCTCTTTCCCTTTCTTCTTCATCCCTCTGTTCCCAAACTCGGCAAACCCGGAGCTGAGCAAACAGCCTGACAGAAGGAGGCGGAGGGAAGGGAGGACGAAAAAGAGGCAGAGAAGGAAAGGAAAGGAGGCATCGAGTGTTGGAATGGAAGAGGGGAAAAAAAAAACACCATCCATCCTCCCCCTCCTCCTCGCAAGACTCGATGTTCAATTAAAAGGCTGGAGAAATAGTGGAGGTGGTGGAGGAGGGGGTGAAAGAGAAAAGGAAAACAGTATTGATTGACACTTGGGGAGTTAATCCCCTAGCCATGCTCATGGAGAGGGGAAGGAGCCTCACAAAAAAGCAGGGATCAGTGACAGGGAAGAGGTGGAGCCGGGGGAGTGATGGTGGAGAAGAAGACAGAGATGGAGGAGGAGAAGGCTCTTTTGAAAGAACAGCTGTTGTGTTAAAGACACAGCGCGAGCTCATACTGGGAGGATTTACAGAATATATTTCACTTGTTGTTGAGGACGGTTGTCACCATGAGGTTACAAAGATCGGCTAAATGGGTAGTTGGACTAAAAAAAAAACTAAAAAAAACACATTCTCCAAAGTAGAAAGGTGTTTGCAAAACTACATTTACTGATATAATAAAAGTTGTAGAATAGAAGTTATAAAAGTTGACAGAAATTATAAAAGTTGACAGATGTAAATGCAGAGATCAGCTCTCGAAGCATCTTCCAGGCTTTTAGACTTGGTACTTGACAACAGTAAATTTGGACGATATTGAGCTGTGAGACATACATACCTGTCCTCTAGTCTGGCTCTGTTGTACCTCCGAGCCACAGCCCTTTGTTTCCTGTATCTTCCTGCCCTATTTTTGCTATTTTCTGATTTTTGCCTGCCTGCGTTCGTCCCTTGGTATCTATCCCTCTGCTCCCTGCCTCCTCTTACCTGTATTCTGCCTACGGACTAACTGAACTCTGATCAAAATCGAGATTTACTTGATCTTCCACAGACCAATCTGGTCAAACATGGACCCAGCATATTTGTATAAATATATACATACGTATATTGCTAAGAACTGAAAGTCAATTGTTTGTTCCATTACAACGTCAGCGCCCAGCAGCAGAGCTACGCCTCCGCCATTTTGGACTGAAAGCGACTACCGGAAGCCTACAAAGTACTGTACAAAAGTACAAATTATTTCTATTCTGTTGTCATATATTTAATGTCCCTAATAAAATGTCCTGTATTGAACAATACAATTATTATAAATATGCATTATATTATAACTATTAACATATTTATCTATTAAAGTTTTTTACTTGGCCGCTGAGCGATGGACATAAATGGCAGTTAGAAAAATCCAGCACACAGATTTTGAAAGCAATCTCAAACTTTTTCATGTCAAGGATCCAAAATGGAGTCCAATAGACCACACACCATGGATGTAGAAGAGGTTGTGATGTCATGCTACTAGCACTACTAGCCACTGGCCGATAGCCGGTTGTTTGGGAACGGAGACGTTAATACATCCACCACAGTTCAGGCTTACAGCTGTGACGGCCCCAGGGCCCAATACAGCCCATGGGTGTATTATAAGATTATAAAAGTGATTAATTACAGCCACATACAGCTAGCAGGAAGCTGGCAGAACATGATATGTCATATGAGCGTGCAGGGCGGTGCAGTCCCGTGGGTCTGATGCATGTTCAGTATGCCAAGGAAAATAACTCTGGATTCAGCTGTTAGTTCATTTTACAACCTTTAGGACATAATGATTTAAATGAGGACTATTTAAGTGTTCGTACTGGGAAGTTGATTTACCTAAAAAAAAAAAATTATCCTCTGATTTACAAACGTCTCTTTATATATCCATGACCACAGACTCATTGGCGTTTTTGGTCCAAATGGCGGCAGCGCCTATAGCTGCCATTGGCAAAAAAAGCACCAACATTTTGCATCTTTGCTTCTATACTCTTTGGTTCAATTAAAAGACTGGAGAAAGGTGGAGATGGTGATGATGGAGGTGGAGGTGGAGGTGGAGGTGGATGTGGCGGAGGGAGGAGAAGAGAAAGGAAGTGGTATTGATTGACGCTTGGGGAGTTAAATCCCAACGCAGTGGGTCATAGGGGGAGGAGTCTCGAAAAGAGAGGGATCAGTGACAGGGAAGAGGAGGAGAAATGAGTAGAGAGGGAGGAAAAGAGACAGGGATGGAGGAGAAGGGAGAGGGAGGCATGACCGAGCTGCTAGAGCTGTTTATTATTCTTTGTGGGAATGAAAGGTAAGAGCCTTTAACCCAACACTGACTACTTCGGCCTTGATGACATTATAATGTCAAGAACAGTTAACCCTTCCACTGCTCTCCTCTGCTCTCCAAACACTGAAAGGAGGCTCCAGTTTTGTGACACTTGACCTCAGGAACGCTTATGGTTTGATCAGGACAAGCAAAAAGACAAATGAGGGAGAGACGCCAGTAACATTCCCATTCCTGAGGCTGTATCCTACCATGCTTTGTCTGAGAAGGCCCCTGGGGTTTTAAGGGTCATAGAGAACAATTGTAGCCTCACTAATAATCCACAGTTGATTGCTCTGCTAATATGTCTCAGCTCCTCATCCCTGCATCCATAGTGGAAGAAGCTTCCCAGAGGTTCATGTAAGCCGGTCAGATGCCAACCTTCTACAGCCACTTCCTGCCCCCTCATCACCTGTGGTCTCACAGCCCCCCTGCACCCCTCTGGGGGTAATACCAGCATCCTGACAGTTGTTGACCGTTTTCCTAAATCATTATGTTCTGAAAGGACACTTCCGAAACATTCTGGAAAAAATCACTTTTGTTCCTTCATCTGTGCAAATGCCAGGCTCTCCTCAGGCTTTTATACCCTCAACAGTTCAACAGCCAGACAGAGCGTGTGAACCAGGTGATGGAGATCTGCTCTGCGCTGCATCCCTTGCCAGATTCTGGCTTCCATGTGTCTCGAGTCAATCCCATCAATGAAAGCCCTCTAGTTTCCGCCTCCGGGATCCCACCACCCCCACTGGCTCATTGATGGCCAGCTGGATTCATCATGTACTATAGGGCGTTCTGCGTGTCTGCTGTTGGGCACAGGCCTCCGGTACCAAGTCGATTAGGAGGGTCGCTCCTGGGGTTTCTAACAGGGACGTCCTGGACCGTTTCTTGATCTGTAGCTTCCACCTTTTGTCAGCCTGACAAGCCTGGAGGGAGCTGCCCCTAGAGGAGTGTTCTATCATGGCAACCGCAGCATTATCATTTGCCTCTTCTGTTTAATTGCCCCACACCTGCCTGATCATTAACCTATATTGTCATTTATGACATGACATTTATAAATTGATCACCAAATATGCTCCCACTTTTTTCCAGTCATCCATGTTCCACCTGCTCCAAATTTAACTCTTTTAAGTCATCCCCAAAAATTAAACATAACACATTTTTTTTATGATTTCTGGAATCCTTTAAAGTCCTTTTAAACATTCATTGTGGATCATTGTACATAGTGTGAATATCTTCTGCTCCAAGCTTTCTTTTCTTAAAGCTTCAGTAGGTAGTATATTTTTGGCATCATTGGGCAAAAATGTCCATAATAACCTTTCAGCATATTGTAATTCAAGTGTTCTGAGAGAAAACTAGACTTCTGCACATCCTCATGGCTCTGTTTTCATGCTTTAAAAAATCTAGCCAATGACAGGAGACTTTGACCAATCACAGGTCATTTCTGAGAGAGAGCGTTCCTATCAGCTGTGCTCCGGTCATGTGACCGGAACTTGGCGTTCCTTCAAGAGAATTCACAATGGCGGCGGCGTCACAAACTTTCTCATTTTATAGCTAAACCGCACACTAAAAGATGATTCTGAAAACATCTGAGGAGAGAAATAGGCATTAACGTAACATAATATTAATTCATATTTGATCAGCGCTGCCTAGTTTGACCGTTTGGTCGGAGTTCGCGAGTGACTGACAGCCGGCTCTCAGAGACAGCAGATGGACAGCAGACCTCAGATCAGCTCTGACTGCTTGTTTTCCTCCAGTCTGTGAAATGTTGCAGATGCCGTTAGGAGCACCGGAGGACACAGAGGCACATGATTTGTTTCAGGTTACCTGTTTCATGTACTACTGTCACCATATAGCGACCGTTTTATAAAAATAACTTTTTTAATCACATTCGCTCCAATCTCGCCTACTTCAGCTTTAACACATACATGTATGGGGTCACTTGAACACTCACACACACACACACACACACACACACACAGAGTCATGTGCTCACTCATACACAAAACCCCCCTGTAGACTCTACCCCCCCCAACCTCCCGTAGGCTCTATAGACGCCATTTCACAGAGCATCTCCTGCTAAGCTGCAGGTCGATCTGAAGCCAACATGCACCATTAACGATGCCATACTGGCCTTTGTGAAGGCTCCAGGAGGGGGGCACATCCCGCTGGTGCTTTAGCCTGACGAGCACCAGGGCTGGGAGGGCTGGGGGGGGGGTTGGACCGTGGTTTTTATAGTGCTACCTCACAGAAGGGCTTCACGACTTAGAGAGCCTTAATGAGGTGGAGCAAGTTAATATTTTAACACTCTTGGCTATTGTTAAGCCATATGCCAGTGTGGTCCTGTCTGTGTCACCTTATTCTGAAGAGGGATAGGGAGACAGATAAAAAGAGAATGGGGAAGAGAGGTGAGGGGGTAGAAGTCGAGGGTGGGATGGAAAGAGACAGGGAAGGTTTGAATCTTTAACCTTCTACCTGCATCACTGATGTTGTCATACATTTTTGTAAAGAAGGAAGGCAATCATTCTGTGTCTTGTCAAACAATACTTTACAAGTACTGACAAACTAGCTTTTACAGAGATCCTCTGAGCACAGGACTGTACCTCAACAACTACAAATGGTGGTACTGTATATATTCATTATACACAGCAACATGTTTGTTAATTATCCCTCGGCAGAGTGTGGAGGTGGATTGCTCTTTCCTGATTTGATGCATGGTTTTGTGCAAATGTATGAACTTCATTGCATCCGGCATATGGCGGTAAGTGTTTAAGCTTCAAAATAGGAGTTTAGAGAAGAAGTCAGAAATAAAGAAAAGTCTTTAGGTGAAATTTGCATATAAGATGTAGCGATTTGGAACAGGGCACACAAAATACTGCAGGATGGCGTGAAAGAGAGAGCAAGGAGGCGAAAAGATGGAGAGAATAGTGTCCGTAGGATTCTAGATATGAGCTTTGATGATTTGGGACAGACACACAAAACACTTCAGGGGAGGGAAAGAGAGGAGAAGAAAGGCAGTGAAAGAAAAGGAAAACCCCCCTTTTACATCTGGAAAAGACTCTGACAGGAAGCCACCCATCTGTGGCCAAACAGCTGGGGGCCAGACAGAGTGGACCCTGTCAGCATGAGTGTGTCTATCTGTGCGCGGTGAGCAGGTGGGGGGTGGAGGAGAAAGGCTAAGTCACCGGTCTGGAACGATGGATGTCACAAGATGTCTTCACGGCAACCGAGCTATCCGGGACGGGACGTTTTGTTGTGGGAACAGACAATTAACCTGTTGGAACAACTGTCCTCATGGCTCTGCACAGCAAAGCTGAGCTCTGACAGCTCCCACAGCCCCCCCACTAATGCCTCTGTGTTTTCATTTCCCCGCCGCATCTGTCACAGATTACCCTCACTGCACCTGAGGTATGTGTGGAAGATGAAAATACTGAGCTCACAGATATACGGCTCACCGGCACAGGCCAAAACTAAAATCATGACCATGATCATTGAATGAAGTATTTCTAAATGTTAAATACATTTGCGCGCCAAAGAAAACACTGGATGGATCAGGCTGGTTTGATTCTGTTCAATCATAAATTTAAAAAATGATATTTATTCTGTGATAAATAATGTCTGGATGAATAATAGAGATAGCACACAAGAACACACACCTCCAACAACATCAAACTCCAACCTGCTGTTGGATTTCTAACTTTACAACCTGCTCATAACTCTGAAAGGTTTGGAGTCAATTCTCTGCTGCAGATGTTTCAGTAGTAGCTTGAAAATAGTAATGTAAATCACAGACCCAGATCGTGACCAAAATGTATTGCCTTGGTCCTCCAAAATATCCACCAATGTGTGTGTGTGTGTGTGTGTGTGTGTGTGTGTGTGTGTGTGTGTGTGCCTGTAGAAAAACATTCAAGTGGGTCATTTTCTTCAGATTTAGCAGGACATTTTACAGTAAACCATCATAACAGTAGTCAGGAGTCCATGTGCAATAATTAACTGAATAAAGTATCTGTGTTAATTAAATATACAGTCACACTAGGTGGTTTTATTAGCATATACCGCCATGATAAATGCAACTCATTACATTTCAAGTGATTCATTTATTTGCTTTAATAAGAAGAATTAAAGCTTTTTTTTTATCTAAGCACTGAGCCTGACAATGTGAGCCAGTGGACACTATAACATCGTATCTGCATGTGTTTACAAGCACAATTATGCAGTTCAAAGTGACAATCTAGACAGAACTGTGCTCAGTTTGAATTGGAAGATAACACCTCTTTCTACTGTAATTTACTTTTATGTTAACCAGCCTTAAAGATGTAAGCAAAACAGCAGCATAGCAGTAATCACTATCAACAGTTTTAATGAGAACAACATTATTTTCTTCACTGTGCTGAAGGAAGAAACAAAGTGTTCACACCAAGGACTGTGGATTATTGCTTTGATTGTAAAAGATTTAGCACATCAAACACAACAAAAATAAAAAATACCACTGATCCCATGTTTATCGGAAAAAGTTGACGGTAAAAGTCTGTCTGAAAATGACTCATGATGGCAAAACAGATGATATAAATAATGATTAATGTATTGGGAAGTTTAAATACTCAAAGGAGGGGATGTTTCAGTTTTAGCTGTGCTATAAAAACTGTCAGGCCTACAGTCCAAGAGAAGAAAGCAACTAGAGAGAACTGGATATACGGCCTCAGCTCCCCTCTGCTACTCTCACTGCAGACCCAAACACATCCCAACATACTCTTTCCACCCAGTCAACCCTCAAATTCTTCCTCTCGGCAAAATGACTCCAGTCATTCAACACCAACGTCTGAACCGCTAACAGAACTCTGTTATCTATCTGCCATCTGTGCTTTCAACACAGCCAAGTTTTTTTGATTCCAAAATAAATTATATGTGAATATATATATATATATATATATGTATTTTTTTACATTAAGACTTAATTTACATTTTTTTATTTTAGTATAATTTTTATTAATCATTGGATATATGTATATATTAATATCTGTTTTTATAAGGTTTATGTGATTTTCCTTATGAGTGCACCAAAACAACCTGCAACCGTCAAGTTATTATTGAATGTTGAATCTTAAAGGGACTGTTTGTAACTTCTTACACGTATAAATCATTGCGGGTCGGTGTCCCATGCGCGCTCACGTGTGGCTACGCTGTTCAGACAAGACTCCAACACAAACTACATGGAAGCACCAAACCGCAAAGTTATATTTAGTGATGCCCGTCTTGCAAAACAGTGTCAACTCTTCCTGCTTCAGCCCCCCCGGCCGCGGTCGGAGGACGCGGGGGAAACTGTAGCTTTGGTCTCGAGGGCCGGAGTCTCTGCTGTACTCTGCTCCTCTGCCTGCTTGCCTTCACTCACACACCGCGCTCATTCTCACTCGCTCTCTCGTCCCACTCTCACGTGCATGTGCGCACACTACACATTGCAGTAGAGTTAGTTTAGCTCTGAGAATATCTAGTGGATGTACAGTGGACGTTTGTGCAGAAATAAATACTGCAGCTCCTCCAGACCAACAGAGGTTTCCCGTGTCGTGTGAAGTGACGGGGCTCTGCAGCGAGTAACGTTATCGTCTCCGACCAAAACTCCGGTGTCTCCCCTGTTCCCTTCGGCCGCAGTTGGGAGTCTGAAGCAGGAAAACACAGTATCAGCATTGATTCGTGGAGAGACCTTCGTCTGGTCAGCTAACATTACTGCCAAGCAGCTGAAATATAGAGTGATATTGTGGTTTTAGCTGACGTATGTCGCCTCACTGTTTTGGCTTCTTCAAATGTACAGAAAGCCTGCGCTGTAAAGGGATGGTTGTATTCAAGTTGCTCTCAAGTTGCATAATAGGAAGTGTAGGAAGCGAGGTTGTAGTGGCATGACTCATACTAGGGATTAAAAATCAGTATACATGGGCCTCTCCGGCTTTTTTAATCCGTCTCTCACAAGCAGCCCAACTTTAATCGCTGGACTGCCCATTGAATGTAACACCATACTGGCACAGATATAATGACTTTTTCTTATTAAGTTATGTTTGGAAAAAGTGGTGCTCCTGCAGAGAGTGATGCATTATGGGTTGGTTATAGTCTTATTGTTGCTAGGACAGCTCTAAGTACAGGTGTGAATGCACCTGAGACGCATTGAGGACGCATTGAGATCCGATCACTCGGACCACATTCAGAGGTGGTCTGGGCTGCATATGGCTTCATTCTTTTAGCAGTGTATATGTGATTGTGTCCTGTCCACACTGAGGGACCGCCTACCCAACTCATTTCCTCTGCGTAAACGAAAGTATGTACGCATTCGCTGGCCAGTTGGTTAAACATACTGTACAACTAAATTGCATTCTCAATTCCGTTTGGAAGGAAATGTATTTTGTTGTGGATTACGTTTCTCTTTGACGTCTGCGGACAGCCCGAGCAGGTGACGTACTACGAGCGATACGCAGAGCAGGTGACGTATTATATAGAGCGACCGTTAATGAAAGTTACGTGGAATTATAACGTTCGTGAGGCGCCCCTGGTACTCGGGGCTTCAACGGTGTATGAGACCAGCCTGAGCACTGTGCAAACTGCAAACACGTCTTTAAACTAATTATTATCAGCTCATTCAAATGTAATTGTTTTCCTTAATTTCTGTGGTTAAACTCAACCTCTTGACACGTTAAATGTAACACAGTGTTCTCGTCTACTACGTGAGAACACAACCACAGGATTTTTTTCCCCCTATTTAGATCGTATCCTCTTAATCGACCTGAAATGTCAACGTGATGTATTTACTGCCGCCTCTGTGGCAACACAAGAGACTCACTCACTCCGAATATGAAAACAAAATCTCCCCACACAGAAGGAGCCGTCACCCCGGCATGTTATTCACGACTGACAGCGTTTAAACACATGCAATCTACACCTATTCTCTAGCTCTCTTTTCAGAATAAAACAGTGACGAGGCCTTTTGTCCTTACATGTCATAACATTGCTTCTATAGCCAGCTGGGGTTAAGGGACAGCTGCTGAGGACTTGGGTTTCCTTCTTGTTAAAAGCTTTTTCCCCCCTCAGGTGTGTGTGCGTGTGTGTGTGTGTGTGTGTGGCTTCCTCCTGTGTTAGCTTCAAACGAAGAGGAGTTTACCTCCGGCAGGTTTTTAAGTTGTGACACACTCGATGCCCTTGAAGTCACTGGAATAAATGTGTCTTGGACAGCTGGGTGGAGGTGAGAGGGAGGAGAGAGAGAAAGTGTGTTTGTGTGTGTGTGTGTGTGTGGTGGTGTGGTGTGGGGGGGGGGGCTTGTTCGAAGTGAGTGATGGCGACTTGTGACCGCAGCTGAAATCTGATCAGATCAGTTCAACAAACCGCTGTTTGTGGCCCTTTAACACACTTTGCAGGTGGCACAGACACACACACACACACACAATTGGTGGACAGACACACACACGCACTATATGCAAACATAAAAACAATAGATTAGGATAGATGTTCTTTATTGTGCCTAAATTCATTTTGCGAAGGTCAGTACCGTACTAACAGACAATACAATAAAAAGAGAAAATAGAAACCTCAGTTCAAAAAACAATTCTAAAAGACAAGATTAGAAGAAAGGCAATGGCTTCTACAAATGATGTGTGTGTGTGTATGCCAACATACTGTACATTCACACGCACATAGCTCATACACATAACTATCATATCAGACACAGAAATCCAAATCACAGAAACATGTACACAAATAAAAAAAACACATAGACTCACACACACATATTTGCAGGCTTCACAGGCTTTCTCTCTCTCTCTCTCTCTCTCACACACACACACACACACACACGCACACACACACACATAGACGCATACACTCTCTGGCGGTCTGTATAGCAGGAAAGGACTGTTAAGCTTTCCCAAGGGAAACAGCAACACAGCCGTTCAATGGACATTGTTATTAGGCTGTTTTTCTTTAAGCGATCCTCCCCACCATTCCTCTCCCTCTTTCTCTCTCTCTCTCGCTCTCTCTCTCTCTCTCCGCTCTCTGTCTCGCCCCCTCTGCTGATAGCTCCTGCAGGTGATTAATGCATAGCCGCGACCGTTAGCGCTTTGCTAATCAGCCCAAAAGCACTTTGCTTAAGTGAGGAAAGTCATCCAAATGGTGTTGCGGTGTAAAAAGCCCTGTGTTGCTGCATGAGGTCAGGGACTTTGCGTCAAGGCCGGTAGCCATTGCAGTGTAGACATGCCCCTTCATCCATTTGTCCCCTGCATCACTTCATTCTGGGGGGCGGGGGGGTATCCAAGCAGAAGTTAAGTTAAGTAAATATACTGTATATATACAGTATGAACTTAGATGGTGAAGCACAGGTGTGTGCCTGTATACACAATATATATATAATATATTGTCAAAATATTCATTCAGATATCCTTATAGGCCTTTTTGACCACACCCAACTAGTTGATGAGGGCATGGAAAACACCTTCTGCCCTCAGTCATTACTGTTTGTCTGATGCCCATTGTCTATTTAAAGCTACATTAATCAATAGTGTCGACAATAGATTAAATGTGTAATAATCACAGACTGTATATCAGAAGCGGCTATAGTCATGACGTCACCCATTTGTTTGTGGACTACGCTGTTGAAGCCTCAAAGTTCGGTATTTTGGCCATCGTCATCTTGATTTTTGACCGTCGCCGTGGATTTTTGGAACCAGAACTGACACCAGAGGGTGGAACTAAGTACGACAGAAGGCTGAATGAGACATTTTTAGGTGACCAAAATGTTACAATTAACTTTAATGAACTGATAACACACTGCGAAAGGGGTCAATTTATGAGACGAAAGCACGGACATCACGGAATGAAAAATTAATCCCTCAGGCTACATCCACACTAATACACTCTGTACATACGAGCATTTTAGCACCGTTTTAGAAATAATCTCCGTCCATACTGACATGCTATAACTGAAAACGCATATCACCATTCTTTGCTTAGTTACAGAAAATACAACATCGTAACCTTGTACTTCCTATAATAAAAGGTTTTGTTTCATACTGAAAAATATTCCTCTATTTTTCCCACACCCGCTCACAAACAGAGACAAATTTATTGGAAAACAAATAAGCTTTATTTTTCAAAAGCAGTTACAGGCTGCTCCTGTTGTGACTGTTGCTAATGAACAGTTACAAATCAAAGTTTTACTACATTATGGGTCTGCCGGGTGGCTGGAGATCCCTGTCGTACCGGAGAGCAGCATTTATACTTTGTTCGTTTACATTTTCTTTGTGAACTTCACGATGGTTGTGCAGAACAAAATAAGCATATAAAACAAAAGGAAAGTCCTCTGTTTTATGTCCATCTCCCTCCTCAAAGCCCCAAACAGTACCTTCACACGTCCTCTCTGTAGGGCTGATAACGCTGCTGGACATGTCACTAGCAAATCACTCGGATAACAGCTTCCCTCCTGCGCATACAGGCAGTAGCAGCATTATACAATGCAGAATTTAACTGTACAACAGCTGCTAGCATAGACAACAATGTCAACAATTCCTCATCCATGTTGAATTAAAGCTGCAGTAGGCAGAAAGTTTTGGCATCATTGGGCAAACATTCCATAATAACCTTTCAGCATATTGTAATTCAAGTGTTCTGAGAGAAAACTGGACTTCTGCTCCTCCTCATGGCTCTGTTTTCAGGCTTTAGAACATCTAGCCCTTGACGGGAGACTTTGACCAATCACAGGTCATTTCATTGAGAGAGCGTTCCTATTGGCTGTGTTCCAGTCATGTGACCAGAACTTGGCGTTCCTTCACCAGATTTTACAATGGCGGCGGCGGCGTCACAAACTTTCTCCTTTTACAGCTAAACCGTGCACTACAAGATGATTCTGAAAACATCTGAGGAGAGAAATAGGCATTAACGTAACATAATATTGATTCATATTCGCTGCCTAGTTTGACCGTTTGGTCGGAGTTCGCGAGTGATTGACAGCCGGCTCTCATAGACGGCAGCTGGACAGCAGACCTCAGATTAGCCCTTACTGCTTGTTTTCCTCCGGTCTGGGAAATCTTGCAGATGCCGTTAGGAGCACCGGAGGACACAGAGGCACATTATTTTTTCAGGTTACCTGTCTCATGTAGTACTGTCACGATATAACGACCATTTAATAAAAATAACTTTTTTTAATCATATATGCTCCAATCTCGCCTACTTCAGCTTTAAACACTGGTAGTCGGGAAGTTTCTGACGACGTTTAATTTATTCCGGAAAAGCGTCACGCAGTAGGGACGTGATGAATCAGGGAAAAGGACACGTTGTGACTGATGAGACCCAATCAAGAAGCGAACGTGGGTGTCTGCATCATCGTTTTCAAAGGTGTCCGTTTCTGTCCGTCCAGACTAAAATGGACTAAAAGCCCGGAGTTTTCAAACTAAAACGGGGTCAGCAGCGTTCTCAAACGTCTCCGTTTTAGGGGCTCGAAAACGCCGGCGTATAGTGTGAATGCTAGGCATAGACGTAGCAAAAGTTATCCGTTTTAAAACAAAAACGTATCAGTGTGGATGTAACCTCACTCTTGCTTGCTCTTTGAAACAAATTGACACACATACACACACACACACACACAGGGGCTAATGAGAGTGTTTCTCAGCCCCCGTTTGGTGGATTAGCGCTCAGAGCAGCAGAATGGATCTGATTGAGAGAGGAAACCAGCAGAGGGGGTGAAAAGGGGAACGAACAGAGTGAAGGGGTAGAGTAAATAGCACTGACCCATGGGGGGTCGGCCCCCTTTCACCAGCTCTCTCCCTGGGAATCCACTCTCACTCATTCAGGCTGTCCCCCCACTCTTCACCTCAACGCACCACTATCTCCCGGCCCCTTTTGGGATTCAAATGATATCTCATTAGCTCTTATTGGATTGCGACTTTCATGGGATGCATAGTGTTTCAGTTTTTCCTCTTTTTACCGATCGCTAGAAAGGACACTGGCGTCTGGAATAAAGGGGCTCCTTTTTGTTTCCCTCCCCTTCATCGGCCGACTCGCCTAATTTCCGCTCCTCTTCTTTCCCTCATTTATTCATTCTCTCACTCCATCTGTCTCTCTCTCTCTCTGCTCCTCTGTCAATTCAACATGTTGTATCTCTCTAACTATTTCCAACTCGTTTCAATGCAGTCGGGATTCGTGCTGCACTCTCATCCTCTCCCGTGCCTCCTCTTCTCGTCCTCTCTGGCCTCCGTATCCACAGGGTGTCTTTGTCTGTTTCTAATGTACCATTAACTCTCAGTGCTTGTCAATGGCCCTCAGTCCCAAAGGCCACAGAATTAACAGAGAGAGAAGGAGAACGCTAAACAGTGCAGGGAGAGAAGCTGAGCTCGAGCTAACGGATACTCATTTGGGGTTAACAGGAGACAAACGTTGTAGTCTTTAGAAGCAGAATTACAGTCAGCTCATATTTTTCAACACTGGTTGGAATCGAAATATAGAGGCAGATTGAAAACAGACAAAACGTACAACAGAAGCCTGTGCAGTTAAATACTTTATGTTAACCAACAGTCCATCCTACCGTGATGGTGATAAAATCCTTATTTTAACATACACATACAGTGAATCCAGTTACAATCATAGAGAAGCTGTGAGGTAACAGAAAGTTCTTCTTAACTTTACCGCCTCGCAGCCCCGTCCCTCGCTGGGCTTTACGTCATCATTCTGTGAAAGCAGTTTACCCCGGGCCGATACACTCAAACACTCAACACTTCAACACTAACTGGGTTTTTTTCTCACCCCAAAAACTGAACTTTTCCAAATGGTTTCCAAGGTTCTGAGAGGCCTCTCCTCTGATGATGGCCACTAGATACTTGCTCCAGTAAATGTG
The DNA here is from genome assembly GCF_043250625.1 of Sebastes fasciatus. Classification (NCBI taxonomy): domain Eukaryota; kingdom Metazoa; phylum Chordata; class Actinopteri; order Perciformes; family Sebastidae; genus Sebastes; species Sebastes fasciatus. The sequence goes on along the minus strand of NC_133808.1, from coordinate 4,288,766 downwards.
TAAGAATTAATAAAGAAGAAGAAATCATCTGTCAAAATAAAAACTCCTCTAGAAGGGCCTGAAAGCTGATTTCACTTCCCCAAATACCTGTTCAGGTGGTAGCAGGAGATGAGTCCACAGCTACATACAGTATATGTTATACTGTCAAAGTTAATGCGTTAACGCGTTAACGCAAATTCATTTTAACGCCACTTATTTCTTTAACACAATTTGCAATTTTTAGGGCTCAGTTTTAAAGCTTGTGTGAAGATACTGGTATCATATGAAACTACAAAACTTAAGGAATCCACTGGTATTCTGGACAATATTTGTCATTGTTTTGTGTTGTTAATTGATTTCCAATAATAAATATATACATAAATATTACATAAAGCAGCATATTTGCCCACTCCCATGTTGATAAGAGCATTAAATACTTGACAAATCTCCCTTTTAGGTACATTTTGAACAGATAAAATGATGTGATTAATTTGCAATTAATCATGATTAACTATGGACAATCATGCGATTAATCGTGATTAAATATTTTAATCGATGGACAGCATATATATATATATATATATATATAGTATCAGTATTACAGTATTAGTCCGATATCCAGTGTAACACTGACCCCTGAATAACCCACATACAGCCTGTTTGCATTGCGATCAACATTCCCATGCAATGCAATACCTAAACAGATATATAGAGATGCACTCTGTGACAAAGCTTTTCACCTCTTCATTCTCTCTCTCTCTCTCTCTCTCTCTCTCTGTCTTTCTCTCTCCAGGATGTCTGTAGGCTTTAACACATGGATTAACCCTTTATTCCTCTTTTCTCTCTGGGGGCTGATCGTCAGCTCAGCTTTGTTTGTGTTTTCGGATGACATGAGATCATCTGGAATCAACGCTGTGCACACCGCCTCTTCCTCCTCTTGTTAAATCCATTCCTATTTTCTTTTTCTGTCCCCTCTTGACCTTTTTCAAAGGAAAGTGGGCAGTCCATTCCCTAATATTGTCTCTTGTTAGGGGGGAAGAAAACAAGACATGCACAGATCAGCTAATTGTCTGAAAGCCTCTAGTCAGTGAGTCATGGAAGAAGTCCACTGACTACTCTCTGGTCTGACCAAAAACACATGAAAACTAGAATGGCACTCGGAAGAGAGCGGAGACCTCCGCCAAGGTGCGTGACTTTAAAAACAGATCACCGCTCACAGCTGGCGGTACCGTGAGGTGGTCGGCTTTGTATTAACTCGGTGTGTTTCCGTGTAACGTATCGGCGGATGGCTCTCTCATTCAGCAGCCTTGTTATGTCTGTATAACGTTACACTACGTTGTCTCTCATCCGTCATCTACCGCTTTTTTTCTGTCTCACCGCGGCCGGCCAGCATCCACACACTTATCTCTCTGCTCTCAGAAGGAGGCGGGGTCATGCGTCATCAACGCGTCATCAGTCACACTGCGCATGTGTTATACCCTGTGCTCTTAATGCTCAGGCTGATCGGAATTTTTTTCTAAATTCCTGAATCCGGATCATGATGCGGATCGCCACCAAAATCGAATGGATTGTTCATTGTGCCACATCCAACCCCTCCAAAAAAAATTCATTCAAATCCATCGCGAACTTTTGGAGTAATCCCGCTAACAGACAAACAAACAAACAAACAAACAAACCAACGCCGGTGTAAACATGACCTCCTTCAAGGCCTCTGATTGTTGATTCGTGCTTCAACTTTTGCTAGCTCGTGTCTTATCTACTGAATAGTGTAGCCGGGTTGCAGCCAACACAGGAAGGAAACAACAATGACACGGCATTTAAGTGACTCACTGTTTTCAACAAGTAACCTGTGCTGTAATCTCATCACATCCTTTAACTCTGCTGCAGTCCTGTGTGTGTGTGTGTGTGTGTGTGCGTGTGCATGTGTGGGTGTGCAGAAGAGAGCATGCAATATATAATAAGATGGTTTGTGTGAGGTCGTATATGAAAGGAAGAGGAGGCCAAGTGGCAGCATATATACGTAAGTGTTCACCTGCGAGAAAGAATCAGGGAGGCATGTGTGTTAAAATGTGCACGCATCTGCACTTGTTTATGTCTGAGAGAGGGAATGTATATGTGTGTGTGTGTGTGTGTGTGTGTGCGTGTGCGTGTAGTATATGTATGTGGTTCAGATCCAGCCTTTCCTCAGGGCCTGCCTGGCATTGTGCTGCTTCCTGTCCCGGCAGACACTATCAGTGTGGGATCAACAAAGGGACAAAAGGGCTCCGGACACACACACACACACACACACACACACACACATAGACAAGCTAGCTAGCCTGCTTTTTCCCAGGCCTCTTGGAGCCACTGAAGGTTTCCTGTCTGTCTGTCTGTCTGTGTAACGCGTGTAACATAGATAGATAGATAGATAGATAGATAGATAGATAGATAGATAGATAGATATCTATCTATCTATCTATCTATCTATCTATCTATCTATCTATCTATCTATCTATCCATCTCCTACTCTCCTTTCCCCTCCCCCCTACTTCTCTCTCACCCCCATCTCCTCCTCTCCCTTTTCTCCTCCTCCTTCCCAAAAACTCTTCTGCACTTCTCCCCTCCTCCCTTCTTCCCTTCTTCCATCCTTTACCAGCTTTCCTCCCACTTCTTATCTCCCCCTCTGGCATATTTCCTCCTTCTCCTCCTTTTCTCCTCTCCTCTCCTCCCCCACCTCTTTGTCACATGTCTGGTGTGTGTGTGTGTGTCCGGCCGTGGCGTGGCAGTGTTGGGTAAATGTTAGTGTTGGTGCCTCACCGACCCGTCAGACCACGTTTAGTCAAATCACAATCAGCCTGAGAGCACCACGGTGACATAATGGGACAAAGGCAACACAGGTATACCACAACGTTCTTCATGCCTTCCTCTGCTGCTTTCTCTTCATCGGTCCACTTGATTGGAAGCTGTCAGTCATAGTCCCTGTTCATCACTTCTGCCCGGTCAGCTTTGAATGAGGAGGGGTCAGCGAGGAGGTTCACAAACACACACTCGTCCTGTCACTCTGAGCAGATGTGACACTGACTTTGTACACGATTAGCTTACATCCACACCGATCTATCTGATATGAAAACAGTGCTTAAAAGCTTCTTCATACACACAGAAAAAGCATAAATGGTATAAAAGTTCCTCTTCATTCAACATCAAATCTGTGTACCGGAGCCATCATCTGGTCAGCAGTAAGACCAGTGGTTTAATGAAACAAAGTATATTCACTCAAGTACTGAACTTAAGTACAACTTTGAGGTAGTACTTTCTTTGAATATTTACATTTTATGCTACTTAAAACCTTTTACTCAACTATATTTATCTGACAGCATTATATCGATATATATATCGATTGCGTTAATGCGTTAAACAAATTTGTGTTAATGCATTATTATCGCGTTAACTTTGACAGCCCTAATATATATATATTAGGGCTGTCAAAGTTAACGCAGTATGTCAAATCTCAAAATATTCAATTGATGTAATAATCGTTAATTTTATTTATCTTTAAGCGAGCTTGAGACCAGAATGTTGCCGGTTCAATCCCCCGGACTGGCAGGATAAATCTGGATGGGGAAAGTGAAAAAAGAGCGCTTGCAACCCTCCCTCATTACCACCACTGAGGTGCCCTTGAGCAAGGCACTTTACCCCAACTGCTCCAGTGGAGCTGCTCAGTGGCAGATCAGCAGATCAGACTGTGATTGTACTGGGTAGCTTCCTGGTGTGAATGTGTAACTGTCTGAATAAATAAAGGTAAACATATTTTTTATAATTAAATAACACTGCTGTAAAATCAATATTGGGCGCAGGATTACGTGCAACCAGCGTCTGTGTTGATGCTGCCGCGACACGCAGTCAGTATGCACCATTGATGTTAGAAATGCGCATTTTCAAAGCATTTATTCATCAAAGGTTAATATATTTAACAACTTGTGATTGCATAATAATCATTTCATACAGACTGCAATACTGTGAGAAGTAAGTTGAAATTAACATTTTCGCTGTTCTAGTCATCTCCCCTCTCAAGCCGCTGTGGGCGCACCTCACAAACTAACTGAATCTCACAGGAACAAATGGAATGAAAGCGGGGGAACTGAAGATGACACCCATGTACATTTTATGCACGATCTGGAAGTATTCATTCAGCGATCGGTGGAAAAATGTCATCTGTACGGAAAATCGTTGATGTACAGAGTATAGTTAGTGTACAGAATATAGTTAGTGTACGTTAGTTGGGCTATAAAGAGCAGCGGAGAAGAGACGTCGGGTCCTTGAAGGACCGACACCAGAGCCAGGAGAACATCAGGGATGATTTCATGTGTATGGAGGACACAGCATTGTAGCGTCGGTTTAATGACAGCCAGTTACTTTGACTATTCTGGGTCAATACCGTGGCTAAATCTGCTAGTGTAGGTTATCTGAGGCCACTTCTTCAGGTCGTCCTCCATCCCTCCATAGTAGAAGGCAAAGGTATGATCACGTGATCCTGTTTGAGCTGTAATAGGTGGTGTTCACACATGTTTTACTAGATTTTTTTAATACAATCGCTCTAGGAGAGACGAGTAGTGTAGCGTTACCATGGAAAACGATTCAGTGACACGACGCAGTTACGGACATAATTCATGCAAGGCATCATGGGGGCTAGGAATAAGGTGGATAGATACATTTTAATAACAGGTGGTTTCTGGGAAATGCAGTGCAGAAACAACACAGGAATGAGCTTTTATAGTGAGGAACAATGTGTTAATCTTTTACATAATTCATTCAGAGTGAGAAGAAAAGTGAAGACACTTGGTCCTCTTTCTCATACAGCCTCCCCTGTTCCTCTCATTGTTATTGTTCTTTCCTTTAGTCTCACCCATTGTCTCTGTTCTGTGTCTCCTTTCTTCTTCACTACTTGGGGGGGTCTGCAGGCTTTAACAGTTAGTTTAACTCATTATTCCTTTTTCTTTCCTCTCTAAGACTGATCCCACTTTCTCCTCGTTTGTTTCTCCGCGTGCCTTTATCCTCAAATAGAAATGACATGGGATAATCTGGGATCAGCACAGGGATTTTTTTACATAGAAGAGCTGCACAACAGAATCTTCTCCAGGCATACAGGGCGACTAGAAACAAAGGAAACTCAGGTGTATGGGTAGACTTTCCAGTAATCAGCCCTACTCAAGGGAACTGCAGTCTAATTAGATCTATGGTCTACATCACAGAAGCTGAGGGATATGCTACAACAACCCAGTCGCCAGAAAGAATGGTGGCATCGTACGTTTCTGCAAACCACGACTTTTTTTCTCGTAAACTTCTGACTTTATTCTTGAAATCTCAGATTTATTTATTTTCCCTCAATGTGGCCCTAACACTCCGTCGTATGTTATACTTGTTATTTTACCACATTACTTTCATACCACGTAACTTTCAAAATAGCAGTTGCTTCATATACTACGTCACTCGCTCTGACCGAATGCAAAAACATCAACATTCAAAGTATCCGTGGTTCGAAGAAACGTACAATGACCCCAAAAAAAAAAGAAAGTCCAGTCTACTGGGCTGGATACAATGTATGAGACAATAACAACCAGGCAACATATGTCAGGTTACACCAATTGGAATTCACAATAAACCTCATAACATTTAAATAAGTTTAAAAAGAAAATTATCAATTCAACTTCAAAACAGTTACAACAAAAACATTTATTAAAATTCATAGAAATGGAATCCACACACAGAACCTGTTCAAACCACTCCTGCAGCATAACTCACTTCTGCTCTGTCCATTTGAGATACTCCAAACACTCAAATATGGACAAATACACCACTTGTGCTCTTACGTGCATGTTTAGCACAATTTTGCCAATACAATTGCTATTTTGAACACAAATGGAACTTGGGGAAAGGAGTTTTTCAAAAGGTTTCTATGGATGTTTTATTACTTTTTGCCATGAAGCTGCTTTACCTTCCAAGCCTTTAAATGGTGAGTGTTTGATGGTGAAGCAGAGGATTTTGGTGGAGGATTTATGTTTAGTAAGTAAGATTACTGCTGAAAGCCGCTTCATTCGTGTTTAAGCACACCAACCCAACATTACTGTCAACCATATCAGCATACCAGATAGACAAATATGCTGCATGAAAACATGCATAACCCCCTTACCCAATGTCTACGCAGAACAAATAAGACATTTGATGATAAACATGTTTCACTTGAATGATGGCTGAATTCCATTTAGGTGATCGGTGAGAATGCCAAGGGTGGGCGGGGGAGGGGAGTCGCTCAAGCCAAATCTCTTTACCTCTCTTTGTCTTGCGATTAAGAAGGAAAAGGGGAGGCCAAGGAAAATAAGGTCCCCTTGTTATTGCACCTTAATTGTGTTATTGCACTTTATTGTGCTTCAGTTTTTGCTGTGTGGGGGCGGCGGAGGGGCGGGGATGCCTGAACGGCTCTGTGAGAAAATTCACAGGGATAACACCCACATGGGTTTCAATTCCAGGACAGTATTAAGTGGTACGGAGAAAGAAAAAAAAAAGAAGCAGAAATGTGACAGTGAATGCCACAGGCTGTTCGGGTGACTGCACCGTGGGTTTAATTAATAAGTCGAGGTATTGTTTCAGTCGCCTGAGAAAGAAAATGCCACTTTCAGTGCCAGCTTGAAAGTTTATTTTAATTTCCACACATGGCAGAGTAAAAAGGTCCTTTCCCCCCGTGGCACTGCGCCTCTAATTGTGATGCACGTTCGTGTTTGTTGATAAGGTCACAAAAGAACTTGACATTGCTTGTGCCCGGTTTTGTGGGCAAACATAAACGTTTGGGTGAACGGAACAATCCTCAGTTGACACGGAGCTGGCTCGGTGTCAACGTGAACGAGTGGTGTGCGGCGCTGCGAGGGCACAGCCGCAGAGATAAGATGGAAATTGAAAAGGGTGGGGGAAAAAACACACGACAAGACGAGAAAGTTTATAATGAAATTGTTCAGTAATAAAACTAAAATGACACAGATGAGTTGGCACACATGTTGACAACACGGTGGGAAAGGAACAGACTTCAGTTCCCAAGATGGATAATAAGTGTTCATACTTGCTGCTTTATCAGCTGCCTGAGCGATTAGTCTGTAATATTGGGCTACTTCAGGGAGAAAATGTGGCTCCACTTTTGTTTGCTATTTATTCAGATTATACATTATTGCAGATGGGGCTAGAAACAACCTGAGTAAAGACAGTGAGGAGATTTATTTCATATTGAGGACAATACGATTGTACTGGTGGGAAACCAGAAGAATCAGCATTAGTTGCTGTGTATTATTATTGTAAAACGTGGTACTTAACCGTTCATACTAGTAAAAGTATGTATTTTCTTGTGAAAAAAGGTTGGTTTAAAGCAGCAGTGGGTAGAAATGGAGAAAGTATGATTAAAAAAAAGTTATTTTTATCAAACGGTCACTATATCCTGACAGTAGTGCATGAGACAGGTAATCTGAAAAACACCATGTTCCTCTGTGTCCTCCGGTGCTCCTAACGACATCTGCAAGATTTCACAGACCGGAGGAAAACAAGCAGTCAGAGCCGAGCTGTAGTCTGTTGTCCAGCTGCTGTCTGAGAGCCGGCTGTCAATCAGTCGCAGAGTCCGATCAAACGGTCAAACTAGGCAGCGTAGATGAAATATGAATCAATATTCTGTTACTGTGATGCCTATTTCTCTCCTCAAATGTTTTCAGAACCATCTTGTAGTGTACTGTTTAGCTGTAAAATGTGACCAAGTTTGTGACCCGGCAGCCATGTTGAGATCTGTTGAAGAAATACCAAGCACCGCCCACCAGCTGGAGCACAGCCAATAGGAACGCTCTCTCTCAGAAATGACCTGTGATTGGTCAAAGTCTCCCGTCACATGCTAGATTTCTTAAAGCCTGAAAACAGAGCCATGAGGAGGAGCAGAAGTCTAGTTTTTTCTCAGAACACTTGAATACAATATGCTGAAAGGTTATTATGGAATTTTGCCCAGTAATGCAAAAAATATACTGCCTACTGCCACTTTAATTAAACTGAAGGTCAGCAATGACTGAGTATTTGAAGTTTCATTAAAATGTTTGAAAAGTATGTAGAAAATACGGTTTAAAAAACATTCTTGATGAATGTGGGTTATTATGGTACGAACATGGAGATATAGACACAGAATACAGTAAACTCAGGATAACAGAGTCTCATGAGTATTGATCTCCAGGACTAAGAATAACCTGCGAGCCACTTCCGGAGGTCAACTCCAGTCCGTGGCTACACTCTCATACCGAAATCTTCTCACTCCAACAACATACTAAAAGGGAAACACAAGGCTGAATACCGGTGTTTCCCTGCCCTCTGGTTGAAAGTTTCCATGCTATTTCGCCACTGACCACACTTAGCATCACTGATGACCAGAGTGCCCTACCATAGTGTGACATTGGGTTGCGTTTCTCCACAAGTTGATCAGCTTAAACAAACAGATGACAAAAACTGTATCGATACATTTCACTTTCAGTTCAGTTCTGAATATAGCGTACCCTGAAATGGACATTGGTTTCTTTAGGTGAGCCTTTCTTTTAGGTGGCTTAAATACGTTTTTCTGCCGTCCCCGTCCACAGCACTGTATTGCTTTACTCCGGTGTCGGTGCTCCTGTCTGTTTCTCCAAGCTGGGGGCACGCTGACCGCCATCAACTGTAAGTAATACACCTACTATGGATAAATACCTCATACAACCCCACATCAAAACACCCAAACTATCACTTTAATATTTTTTGAGGATAATGAAACATATTGCTTTACTTCACCTTATACAGTACCCGCGCATCATGTTGGTCGCCGTCGTGCAACACCCAATACTTCAGAACTCAAAATACTCTATGCGTGGGTATACCGAGGCAACATATCACTCAAACCTCCCGGCACTACTAGATATTCAAAGAGTTACCGATCTCATTAAGTTTATCAAAATAATAATGGCCATTTTTAAGGAAGTACCAGTATGTCCATGTAACGTCCCCGAGAGGTAATAAAGAGTCTCAAGTATCCTCCTCATCGTCACCATCATCTGTCTCTCAGCCAAATATGCACAAATGGGAAAGGACTGCAGCTAAACAGTGGCTCCGCTCCTCACACGCACACACACACACACACGCGCGCACACACACATCCGGTTTATTTGTGCTGTTTTGCAGTCTTATCAGGCAGAGATAGGGGATTCTCTCAGGACCTCAGCTGAACCTCTGAACCTGGGGGCTGTTGTCATGACCTCTGCTCTCTTACACATGTCCACACACACACACACAAACACACACACACACACACACAGATGACTTGGTCGCTGTTTGGTTCCTGCTCGCTCAGTCAACACTGTCACACTCTCACAGCCTCACACAAACACACACACACACACACACACACACACACCCTCACCTGAACAAGCAGCTCCTCACACATCCGTTACTTTCCCTTTAAAGGCAGACAGTGTGTGTATGCATGTGTGTGTATTACTGGTGTTTGTGTGTGCGTAAGATGGGTTTGGAGTGCCTGTGTGTGCTTGCATGAATGTGAGTGTGTGTGTGTGTGTGTGTGTGTGTGTGTGTGTGTGTGCGTGTGTGTGTGTGTGTGTGTGTGTGTGTGTGTGTGTGTGTGTGTGTGTGTTAATCTGTTCCTGAGGGCGAGGAGGAAAGGGAGTGGTGGTCAGATGAAAAGTGTTCTCTTTGGCCTAAGAAAACTACACACATGCACACACACACCCACAACCTGTTAAAAGCAGCACCTCTTCTTAGCTTTTGTTATGCAAAGTGCTCCCTAGGAGCGCCGACAGTAAAGTCATCTCCTCCGTACCCAGGGGAGTTTGTACCATCAGAAGGTAAAAATACGGCCAAAGATGAAGCAGGGATCTCTTGTAACAGAGTCCACATGTACACCTGATCAAACCAAATGCTTCCTGTCACTTCCCTTCACATCTAACTCCCCTGATGGATCCCATTGGTTGTTAGGCCTCTAAATGAAGAAAGATATCCACACACACTCTGTCATGTCTGCCTTTGTTCCCTGGCAGCAGCCTGCACCCGGGCAGGCTCGGGGTTTGTAAATGACGAGAACCTTCTGCGTGGCTTTTCCACCGAGCGGTGAAGAGTGCCGAAGCCTTTCGAAGCGTAACTCCTGTTGATCCAAACATTTCTCATCTTCATCTGGAGACAGGTGGAATATGAGGAAAAGAGTGCGAGGATGTCTTTGATCAAAAGGCTGCTGGAGAAGAAATATTACAGATGAGTGCAGGAGAGACTTTAAGGGAGTAGCAGCAAGTTGGAACAAGTGAAGAAATCAGCAGGGATTGTAGGGGGGAAGATGGAGATCGGGAGATGCGGAGGAGAGATTACAAGAAATGGAAGGACAGGGGGGAAAGGGGCTACAAAGATGGAAGAAGGAGCACATGAGAGGGCGATAGTGAAAAGCAGATGAGACAACAGACGTGTGCAGGGAGAGAGGAGCTGACAGCGATCCACATCATTTTATTCAAGAAAGTATTGCACACCACTATACCCCAAAACATCATGTTTTCTACTCTTAAAGCTTCAGTAGGCAGTATATTTTTGGCATCATTGGGCAAAAATTCCATAATAACCTTTCAGCATATTGTATTTCAAGTGTTCTGAGAGATAACTAGACTTCTGCACCTCCTCATGGCTCTGTTTTCAGGCTTTAGAAAATCTAGCCCGTGATGGGAGACTTTGACCAATCAGCGTTCCTATTGGCTGTCACCGGTACTTGGCGTTCTTTCACCAGATTTCACAATGGCGGCAGCGTCACAAACTTTCTCATTTTACAGCTAAACCGTGCACTACAAGATGATTCTGAGAGAGAAATAGGCATTACAGTAACAGAATATTGATTTATATTTGATCAGCGCTGTCTAGTTTGACCGTTTGGTCAGAGTTTGCGAGTTATTGACAGCTGGCTTTCATACTGTAGATAGCAGCTGGACAGCAGACCTCAGATCAGCTCTGACTGCTTGTTTTCCTCCGGTCTGGGAAATCTTGCAGATGCCGTTAGGAGCACCGGAGGACACAGAGGTACATGATTTTTTTCAGGTTACCTGTTTCAGGTTACCTGTCATTTTTTATTGGCTCTGGAATTATTATGTGACAACTGTCCACTAGGACGAGCTAAACCACATCGGACACCGGTATTGTCTGACTGTGAGGAAATCTGATGTCTTTGCATCGCAGACAACCATTTCACATGTCCGTTGAAGCATTTGAATGCAAGTCATAAAGTGTGTTCAGTGTGTGTGACAGAAAGCGACACACATTTTCACCTGGAGACTGTGTTTATTCACCTCAAACAGCCGATGATTTACGTCTTTTGTTCCCTCATGACTGGGTTCTACAGCTCTGGAGTGCTAGATACTTGATGGCCACCGCAGCGTGACGTCGGGTTGCGTATCTCCAAAAGTTGATTCTGTTTCTACTTTTCCGCTGCAGACCACTGTGTTTTTTTGGCACCCCCTGCAGCCAATACAAAAAAACAAGACGGCGACAGTCAAAATGACAAAATCAAGGCTTCAGAATGGTGGTCCACAAAGCAATGGGTGAAGTCACTGTGGCTACGTCCACTTCTTAAAGCCTATACAGTCACACCAGATTGTGTCTGTGGGTGTGTGTTCAGCTCAACCTCTGACTGCTCTCAGAAGTCAGCAGAAACTCCGGTTCTTTCTGTTATTTGCCTTCCGTCTCCCTCCTTATACTCTTATCTCTGTACATTTATGAAACAGACTCAAAAAAGACCCAAAATATGAATTTTGCACTCAAGTCAAAACGTTTTAATCATTGCGTCAAATAGAGGTCTAACATGGGACATCTGCTATACAGGTGTGCTGACCATGAATAATATAGCATTTCCCATAATTCTAGATAATGTGTATTGAGGAGAAAGCATCAGTAATAATAACCAAACTAAATACAATAAAGTAGGTCTATAAATGCTGACTAATACATGAAACGGTATTTGAATAGCTTGCTTTGAAACCTGTGTTAACAATGTTTCTACATCGACCAAATCCTCTCAGTGCATAGGTCCAAAAACATTTTATTGCTCTATGAGTTTCACCTGTTTTGCTTTCAAGCAAAGACTTTTGGGAGTTGGGTCTCAAGGAAGAAGTCTATCATCATTATTGTTATCTTTGTCTTTCCACTGTTAGCTTTTATTATGTATCGACTGTCTTATCTGGTTTTGTTAAGTGTCCTTGGGTGGCTTTTTGTTTGGGTCGCATTCATAAATAAAATGTATTATCATTACTATTATGAATAATAGTAGTCAGATCTCACAGGAGTCTCATACCTACAACACTGCCTGGTGGACAATAAAGGTCTCTTCTATTCTATCACTTCTTATGCTAACAGATAATAAACCTCCCCCAGTGACTGTCTGTTTGCTACCACATTAAAGTGTGCAGCTCTGATGTGTTTTGCCACCATCACACAGACTGACAAATAGACTACCAGCATCCAAACAGGACTCCATCGTCCCCATTCCTCTCATTCCTACAATTAGCGACACGATGCATGGGGGCCTTGAAGACACGACATGCTCTCCTCCTCTGCTCCCGCTTTGTTCTTTCTCACGCTGGGACGACTGGAGATGATTGGGGGGGGGGGACGAGACGCGGGACTCCTACTTGTTTCGCTCTCTCTTCTTTTCATTGAATTCTCCCTCCACCTCCTGCGCATTCCTGAGGCCAGAGCATGTGAGGAGGAGACATTCCTGGGACCTTTGTTGGGCTCAGGATGCTCCTCCGGTGAGAAACGAAGGGAGGAGAGGTAATGATAGGAGATATTTACTCTTTACGACTGTTTTCCCTTCAGTCACAAAGCTGGAAGTGATAGGGAGATCAGGGCTGATGATGGCCTTTTCCTTTTCACTTATACAGTGGATTTGGTGACAAGGAGGTGCAGTTAGTGCAAACTGTGCAAATGCTTTAGGTGCTACGTCGTGACCAAGGCCAATATTTTCACAATGCAGGTTTGAATAGCAAAGATGAAACTCTTGAAATAATGTATTCATTAATCTTATTAATCATGTCTTTGATGGTCTTGGAACTCTCCAGGGTACGTTGTCTCCATGTATACTGTTAAATAGACGTACCATTAAGAATTCTAATGACAATTGCAATATCCACCTTTGCAATACAATATCTGCTCATAGCAACAAAAGCATAAATACACTTTTTTTATGGTAACGTTACGCAATCACAGAATGTGGTCACATGTGCAAAATTTACTTTTTCAACATAAATATGTGTGCTTAGAGACCCACAAAATATTAGAAAAATATATAGAAAATAAATAGAAAATAGAATAAAAAAATAGAAAAGCTAGGATTAAAAACATTATGCCATGAATATGGGAATAACATTCATCAGGTGGACAGACCTACAACTCCACATGAACCTTTATTCAGTGATGAAATGTCAGCGTTGTGTCTTCATCTTATTCCGCTGCCTCGAAGTGGCCAAAAGAATTAATAATGCAACTTTAAATATTTACACACACACACTTGTTGTGCACTTAAAAGGCAAAAGTAAAATTTCAATACACAATAAGTTGACGTGATTAAGAACAATTAAACTGTCTCTCAGTGTATCAGTCACACAGACTTCACAGGCTCCACGTATACGCTGTGCATTGTTCAGCGTCATTAATCTGACCTGCCGTTGCCTTTATCCTCCCACTTCATCCATTTTCCATTGTTCAGCTTTTCGCCTTGATTGCTGTCCGTTCGCCACGCATTAACATTCCTCAGACATATAGACACACACACACACACACACACACACACACACACACACACACAAACATACACATGTCTGATGAGTGCCAGCCTAGTCAGCAAACCCACAGACGAACGCACACACTATGTACACAAAACTCTGAAGCATAAACACACACACACACACACACACACACACACACAATGGTTCCACATTGCCACTGTCGGATGTGTTGTTAGGCCGTGATAAAGCCATCCAGTCTGGTTCTCAGGCAAGACAGTCCAACTCAGACACACACACACACACACACACACACACACACACCCAACAGCTAAAATGTTTCACACCAAACTTCCACAGAATACAAAAATAGCTCACTCAGCCTTTGAATCTCCAAAATGTGTTTGTAGTCACACTCAGACACACGTTCTATTTAAAGGAGCACACCTGTGCTTTAGCATCCTTTGACTTCCATTAATTTCTGTGTGGAACATATTGTGTAATCCATTGCATTAGTTGACACAAGCTTTCAACCACTAGCATGGTCCTCATCAGCAGGATGACTAGTTGTCATTTTTTAATGATCCTGAGCCCGACTAGGACTTCACGTCTATGTTAAAGCTACGAGGAACTTTCATTTTGTGTTGATTTTGGTATACCAGAGACTATTTGGTCCTGGTTCTGGTTCTCCCGTGCCTCCCTTCCCTCCAGCGGGCCCAGCAGCATGGTCTGGGACCTCCAGCGGCGTGGTGTCGGGACCAGCGGAGCAGCGAGGCGAAGCTTCAGGTCGAAGGCCCCGCTGGAGTCTGAGCTGAAGAAAGTTTCTGGTGAACCTGTATGACTTTGTCTGATTTTTTGTGGAATTTGCAATCCCGGTTGCACTGATGACAAGCATTAAGAATAACTATAGCCTATAGAAATAGCCGATCTGATGGTCTTGTTTACTCATGTGGGTCAAATAGAGTCATCAGTATTACATTGAGACTGTTTCATAACAGAAGCTGAGCTTGCCAGTTCAATGTTGATATTGGAAAAGCAGTTGACAAAAATTACATCTCAAGGTCCACTTATGGCCAATACATGGTTGACTCATCCACATGGCCATGATGATGTTGAAGTACAAACAAAGCTTTACTCAGTCTGCGAATGAAGACTGTGCGATATGGTAGAAAGCTCAAGAACAAGTGAGGAGGGAGAGATGAGATTGTTTTTTCAGTTGTTGTTTACAAGGTCGAGAGTAAACTGTCAGGCTCAAGTCCGCATTGTTTTTAGTCAAAGTTTTATTATCTCACGTTTTATTGTCTTATTTTCTCACATGCTGTTTGTAAAGTGTTCCTCTGAGCTTTCAGTGGTAAATGGACTACATTTATATGTATAAAATAAAATATAATTCATAAAACCGATGGTGGGGGAGCTGCAATACAAGGCGCTGGCCTGCCCATCAGGAGTAACTTGGGGTCCAGTGTCTCGCTCAAGGACACGTCAACATTCGAACAGGAGGAGCCGGGGATCGATCCGCCAACCTTGTGATTAAAGGAATACCTGATCTGCTGAACATGACCTCCTGAGCTACAGCCGCTGCAGTGACAGCCCTGCACCTAACGGGGTTAACATCAGTGAAAACAATTTTTTTTATGACCGATCAGATATCAGAAGAATCTCTTTGGCAACTTGGCAAATCGTGTCATTAACAGTTGTGTGTACTTTGTTAAACTCTTTTGCTTCATTTGTGCAGACATGCAAACACCACAACTCAACTCAAAACATTTAAAGAGTCAATTCTCCAAACGTGCAAACGCACTGGTACGGTCCTTTAAAAGTACATAAACATTACGAAAAAGCCCACAAAGACACCTGCACATGAGCACAAACCTCCGATCGGCCTCTGTACCACACTCTGGGTGGCGGAGGCTTTCTCCTTATCACCTCAGCCCCCCCCCTAGGGTGTGGTACAGAGACCCAGCATGGACATGGTAGGTGAGAAACTATCTTGTTTTCCTTGTCTCTCCGTCAAAGTCAAACACACAAAAGGTCTTTTACAATATCCTGTTTCCGAGTGCCGCCTCTTAACGTGGGATCCCCCCTGTGCTCGGCTGGAATGGAGGAGGGAATAACAGCCGGGCATGTGAGAGACGACCGCAGAGGGTTCACAGGCATCAGCTGAAGCCAGGCTACTGAGAGGGCAGTCTGGGCATTGTTAACACCCTCAGAGGGTTGAGTGCTTTATGTCTGGCGCATGTGAGAGGTAACCACTAATGGTTCACGTTCCAAATAAACATTCTCGTAAATCAAGAGCCTGATTGGTCAGAGAGGTGCTGCTGAAGAGTCACTGAGTCACAGATACAGACTCCCTATCAGGTCCAGGGATGCTCCCAGTTAACCAAGTCCTGACGTTTGACCTGAGAAGGGCAAAGAGAGAACGTTTTCAGAGGAAGCAGGTTTCTTCCTGTGACTGGAAATGCACCTTAAGGAAATAATGTCTGGATTTTGTGAAATGCAATGAAAATGTGTAAATCGGTGTCTTACTATATGGATGATGGCGTTATACATGAACACACTATTTTCTGACAAACACTTTTGGTTATTTTCATGGGGCATCGCTGCCTGTGCTGTTTTATTACCTCCGCCAATGCCAAAGGCCTTGGAAGTTGGTTTGTTTGTTTGTTTGTCTGTCTGTCTGTTAGCAGGATTACTCCAAAAATTTGTGATGGATTTGAATGGAATTTTTTGGAGGGGTGGAGTGTAGAACAATGAACAATCCATTAGATTTTGGTGGGGATACGGATCATGATCCGGATTCAGGAATCTTTTTAATATGATGTGGAATTTCCTCAATTCTTTAAATTTCATAGAAAGGACATGGACTTTTATCACCTTCACCCACTCCTTACATCTTGTAAATTCCATATATTTATTTGGAATTACGTAAAAATAAAACGTTATAGCTAATAAAAGGCGAACCCCATCTATTCAAAATCTGTTTCCCTTGACATTTTCTGAAAGAGTCTTCTAATCTCTCTTCAAAGAAAACTGTAGATATCGCTCCTCACTCACTCATCCACTGAAAAGCTAAATAAATATTTGACTTGATCAATGATCAATGCTGCCCTTCACAATGCTGCAACTGTCTTGTATGTGTCTGGGGCTAACAGAGCATTGTGGACTGAGTCTCTGAGGTTGAACTGCCATTGTGCATCTGCGTCTTTAAAGTTGGCTGATCGATGACAGGAGCCAGACTGTAAATAACAACTGACCTGGAGTCAAGAAAGATTTTACGCACATTCTTATGTTAGTGCTTTGTGCTAAAATTGCTAAATATTCCATCCACTTAAAAAAAATCCATGCACTCCTACAATATTTTACAACTAGTTGTATCCAGAGAAAGAGAAGACTGGAACTATTACTGGAGGTTTTACTGGTGCCTAGCTGGTTCACCTCAGCGACCTGAGGCAGAGTATAGAACCAGCGCATCTGTTTCTCAGCTGAATCCTCCTCAGTGCTGGAATCTTCCTTTCCCATGGAGATTAGTTGCTTCTGTGGCTCCCTGATTTATGTTTGGTACAAAATGTGAAACCAGCTCAATAATCAAAAGATATGAGGGAGAGTGGGAGGAAGAGAGCAGGAGATAGAGACAGAGAAAGAGATTTCATGGTCAGTGTGGCAAACACACACACACACACACACACACACACACACACACATTGCATACTGACCCCTCTTACTGTAAATATAATACCTTGTCCCTTAAATTTTTATTACATTGTAAATATATTTGTATAGTTGTATAGCTGTTATTTGAGCACTGCCACTTTGCATTTCACTGCGCATCCTGTATAAAACTCTTCAATCTTCAATCTTCAATCTTCAATCTAAAAATGTATTCAGTTTCAGGGTCCTGGTACTGTTCATGCTGGCTCACTGTCACACTGTCATGGCTCACTGGGACACTTGAATAGAACAGAGCCATTGTTAATGTTATTAGTAACACCTGTGCTTTCCTTACTATGACAAGTCAAAATGTCTGGAGGGAAAAGTGCCTCTCAACAGCAGAATAAAGCAGGACTAACGCAGTGACCAACACATCCTCATACCTGCAGGTCGTTTACCGATGACTCCCAAAACCCTATATGACCGAGAGTACCAGCGACAGACGCACACTGTGAAACGGTCGCAGTTTTAAACACGTGGTTAAAGCTATGAATTGAAACAAAACTACTCGGTTAGGTTTAGGAAAAGATCATGGTTTGGGTTAAAATAAGGATGTTTGTTACGTAACTTAGGTTACTGCATAAGTTAAAATAAGTCAAAGTTGACTTGGTTTCACATTTGTGTTTGTTTGACCCTTCCATCCATCCCAACCCCGACCCTTTGTTTCCTTTACAGACATCCGAAAAAGTATTCCAATGCAATAATAAATATATATTTTATATAATAAAAACATTATATATAAAAAAAAATTATATATATATATTTATATGTAATGTTTTTATTATCATTATTATTAATAATAATAATATCGCTCTTCATAACACGGCGTTGTTCAATACTCGATTTTGATTGGTCAATAACGGCATTCTGCGGTCTGTTATTTCTTTATAGCAGACCGCTATGTATAGCAAACCGTTGCTATGTATAGCAGACCGTTGCTATGGGCGCAGTTCTGATGTCGGACTCTGGCGGACCATTTTTGTGTAAAATTTTTGATTTCTTCAGTAAGTAGCCGTGTAATAAGCAGGATAATGTACAGCTGGCGGGTCATTGTTGTGAAAGGAACCCCTTCAGGGCGATGCCACACCCCGGCTCGCTGTACATTATCCCTTACGTATACTACGTCACCTGACTAACTGGGTAGAAGTCACTAGTATATAATCCAACTTTTTATCCAGTACCAATATGTAACTGTGGACCATGGAATTACACTGTGGGTGTGTTTGATTGGGGTTACTTAGCTAAGCTTGCCATGGGGTGCATTAAAACAGTGTTATTTTTTTTATCTATGCTTTAAATACTCACGAAATATGCATCAGTCCGCACCAATGGGCTCGGGGCTGAGTGCCAAAGACAGAGCGGGGAAGTCAGAAAGCACTGGTTTTGGTCTTTTTATGGGATTTATTAACAATAATAAAAAGTAGATTAATGCCATCCTTTAACTTGAAGTGCTCCTGGGGGGCAGGTAATGAAATGTGTGTGAATAAAGACTAGATGTGACGTTTACACAATGACTTCATCACCTCCATATCAACTGTTTCTAACCGCTATACTTAACTCGTGCTGTCTGGCAAAATCAACCTCGTGATTTGTAAATATCCATTTTGAGCACGACAGAAACTGAACACATAGCAGCACTTGTTGGTGTGAAAAGTGTGTTTAAGCTAAAGCTGTCCATTATAGTTTTAGTGAGCGAAACAGCCCCAATAAAAGTCCACTACTGTTACTGGTTTATGGCTGAGCCTGGGGAGCTCTGCAGGCTGTAAAGTCACTACTGTTCACACACACACACACACACACACACACACACACACACACACACACGCACACACCCCTGTCTCCCCTGCTGTGTGTGTGTGTGTGCGTGTGTGTGTGTGTGTGTCACACCTGGTTTTGTTAGATCCACCTGGTTGCTCTCCTCCCCTTCACCTGTCGTTCACCCGGCCAGCTACAAAGTAAGAATACTTTCTTCAACCTATTGACATCACCATTGTATACACACACACACACACACACACACAGAGCCACACATTGACTTCCCACTCATACAGCTGCCCGGCCGGCTCTGACAGGGTTCAGTAAACTGGTGTAGTGTTTTTCTTATTCATGGACTGACTGAGGCAGAGCTGCAAACACTAACTGAGGCTGAACTGTTTGGACAGATGTGCTTCCCAGTTCTTCTTCCACTGGACACACGGAGCCTGAGCTACCAGCTGCCCCCCGCTCTGACCTCCCACCTTGACCCCGTGACCCCTCATGACAGCATGGTTTGCCTTTTCAGAGCAACATTTGAGTAATGTAACAAATGAAAAGTGCTATCTGTCTGTTTTTAAGCTCAGCGAAAGTGTCGCTTACATTCTGGTATCTACATCTTGTCAAGTGGGATTGTATCTTATCAGTGGATTTGGACAGGTTTCATTCTTATGAGTCCTTCATGAACCTTCAACACTTAAAACAAATCAAATACAATGATTTCCAATTCCTAGGATAATATTTGTATTTTATAAGCAACTAAACAACTAAATAGAATAGTGTTACATTTTGGGGAAAACACTTATTTGCTTTCGTGCTGAGAGTTAGAGAGGCTAATGCGAAACTACAGCCAGCAGCCGGTTAGCTTAAACAGCTAGCCTGGATCTGTCCAAAGGTAACAAAATCTGCCTACCAGCACCTCGAATGCTCACTGATTAACATGGTGTACCATGGTCCTTTAATCTGTACAGGTAACAAAGTCACTGCTCCCGGCCAAGAAATAATCTGACACATAATCCCTCGTAAAAGCACCACTTCTTTTTACTCTTACTTACGCTTTAGAGGCAGATTTTGTTACTGCCAGGCTAGCTGTTTCCACGTTTCCAGTCTTTAAGCTAAGCTAAACTAAACAGCTACTATCTGTAGCCACTAAAGAATGGTTTCAACCTCATCTATCTCTCAAGAAGAAAGCAGATAAGCGCATTTCCCAAAATGTTGAACTATTCCTTTAATGTTGAAACTTGAAAATACCACTGAATGGATAGCATTGAAACATTTTACTTGAAAACTATCAATCTGAATTCATGTGGTCTAAATTCCCCTCTCTGACAGTTTGCTATCTCAAAAACCTGTTTTTCTGTGGTAGAGCAGAACATAATGTGACGGGACAGAGCTGCTGTGATTAATTCCATTCACAATCTTTGGTAGCCTTGATGTCCAAGTTGGAATTGCATTTGGTGCATTTTTTGGACTTAAATGTTTTAATCAAGACAAGAACAGATGAAGTTGCTCAGTTTTTGAAAATGTCTTCCATGATTTTATCAGTTTGTGACAACCCAGTTATTATTATTGTTTCAAAGATGAATAGACTGATATTCACTACAATAAAGCTATTATAACCTTTTCACTATTGTCAGTTTGGCTCAACACATCCCCCGTACTGCTAAATTGCCTCTGTTCCCTCCTATTACCAGTTACCCATTATTCCCAGTTTCCTATACCGTCCCCAGTATCCTCTTCCTTCCCTGCAGGGATCAGGTGGGAATGATGTCTCTCCCTGCTCCCAGCTCCTTCCCACTGGGTCTGAGTAATGGGAACAGGCAACGAATGGCTGCTTTCTCATGGTTACACCATGTTTTAGGTCACCTGCTCCCACAGACACACACACAGGGATAGCAGAAGGAACGTCACTGAGAGAGAGAGAGGCTGAGAAAGTAGAGAGAACAGTGGAAACATCTTCCTGGGCTGTACCGCTGCCTTTTGTGAGTCAGGGTCACAGAATGTGAGTTTAATTTACAAACCTAAAAACACATGCACCTCCACAAAGACTTCCGGATTTACGTCAAAACACATACTGATGACAACTTAGTTCTAACAATCCACCAAATACCATTGGAATATTTTATGAGATATTCTGCCAAGTTACAAACACAGTTGGGACAACTTCATTGGCTATGGAGTCCGATCAGTCTCAATATTAATGAATGCACACAGAAGGATTTACAATGTATTTTGTGATATCTCAAAAAAAATCTTTTTCAATCACATAAAAATAGTTATCATTGTGTATATATTGTGTATATATATACCGATCAGCCATAACATTATGACCACCTGCCTAATATTGAGTAGGTGAGGTGAAACTGAAGGTATGCTTCGGTATCTGGCACCAAGCCGTCAGTAGCAGATCCTTTAAGTCCTGTAAATTGCGAGGTGGGGCCTCCGTGGATCGGACTTGTTTGTCCAGCACATCCTACAGATGCTCGCAAATCTGGAGAATTCGGAGGCCGAGTCAATACCTCCAACTCGTTGCCATCCACATGATGTAAAAGAAAATGTGATTCATCAGACCGGGCCACCTTCTTCCATTGCTCTGTGGTCCAGTTCTGATGCTCACGTGCCCATTGTAGGCGCTTTTGGCGGTGGCCACGGGTCAGCACGGGTCAGCCTGACCGGTCTGCGGCTACGCAGCCCCATACGCAACAAACCACGATGCACTGTGTCTTCTGACACCTTTCTATCGGAACCAGCATTAACTTTTTCAGCAGTTTGAGCTCCAGCAGCTCTTCTATTGGATCTGACAACACGGGCCAGCCTTCGCTCCCCACGTGCATCAATGAGCCTCGGGTCTGACCCTGTCACCGGTTCACCGGTTTTCCTTCCTTGGACCACTTTTGGTAGGTCCTGACCACTGCTGCATGAACTTCACTGCATTTGTGTGTGGGTTTTTTGAGACTCCCGTGAAGTCCACCGATCCACAAATGTATTTTTTTCAACAGGGAAATATCTGTGTCTGCCAATCAGATCAATGCTGCAAAAAGACATGACGGGAGCAGAGGCTAGTGTGTAAATGACTTCAGCACTCTTGTCAATTTGACAAAAAAAAAATCTCCAACTCCAGTAGATCTCTTTTAAGTTTGTGTGACCGTGCACAATGTTGAATTTCACCCAACCTTGTAACCTCCACAAATTCAGTTATTTCCGCGTTAAAACAGCCTTCTCCAGCCGGATGCTGAGTGATCTAATCCTTACATTATAGCCTACAGTGAGGCATTGTGGCAGCTCCACACTTTATACCCTTACCTTCGACTTACTTCTCTAGTTTTGAGAGAGAGTAGCTCATGTTCACAAATATTGATTTAACTTTCCTAGGCCATGGAAACAACATATTGGAATACATCATTTATTTGGTGTTCTCCTTTAATCTTCTCACAACTAACCTAATATTTATCTTTGGAGAGGCCCGACCCCCAGGTTGGGAACCACTGTATACTAAACTAGCTAACTGCAACTGCTACAACAAACTGATGCATCTGTATTAACAATCTAATAATGTCAAAGTAATATATCAGTCACAGGGGACATTTTACTGTCCAACCACTACTTTGATCCTTTTGACCCTACTTCAGTAGGATAGGACTTTAACTTAAAGTAATGGAGTATCTTTTGTGATATTGGTACTTTTACTTAAGATCTGAGTACTTCAGTAAGAAAGAGACATTAGCAAGAAAAGCTGTTGCAGTTTAAAGTCTTTGGCTCTGGTGAAGTTACCGCTTTATACAAATACAGTGAAATGATTCAAATGATTTCATTGGCATCGTCTATGCAGACAGAGAAACAACAGCATTCTGACTGGAATGTGCACAGGCAGACAGGAACGGTATGAAACCAAAAACAAAAAAATACATAAATGTTTCCCTTTTGGGTTGGCTTTTTCTCCAAGGGGTATTTCATTTTACAGAGCAGATATGTGTGCTGTTGAAAACACAGTCATAAGTCAATAAAGCCTCGGTTATGCTTTCCGCACCGACATGAGCTGACGAGAACACTTTTAGATCTTTCATACTGCAAGCGGCCAAACTGTAGGGGGCAGTGTATCGAAAACTGACGTGTACAACGTGGTCTCAGCATGGTCTCCGCCCATTCGTGTCTGCGTAGTTAGAAAATGTTGGATGTGCACTGGCGGGGAAAAACCCTCCGTGAAGGGATGTGTCTGATGGTGTAAAGCAACCGAGCACATCATACCATTTCTCTCATTCTTTACAGACAACACGGTCTAAAAGATAAAATGACAGAAAGTGTGATTTGCATGAGATTCATATTATCAGAGGACTTCAGTCGTCTCTTTACTCTTTCACTAAAGGCATTACATAATGTTCTTTTAGACCTGCTCAAACATGTGGAATTCAGGGCTTGACTCTCATAACATTAGCACTTCACCGTGTACGCAACTAAACTCATTCACCCTCACACTTTCCCTTCTCTCCACTATTAAAGTTGTCAATCAGTGGCCAACATCTGAGGGTGAGAGAGTTGACGCACTTTCAGTTCTCACAGGTCCATGTAGAGACACACACTTCCCTTTCAGGACCACTCCGGCTCTTTTTTACGATGGGACGTCCTGCTTCCAAAGAGGCCATCCATCTCACTATCTCAACCTCGGCACACAGCGCCACACACAGACCCTCAAGTGGCTGTTGGAACTAGAGGACAGCTTTGTTTGTACTGCACTGAGACTAAAAACACTCGCTGAAGAAGGTTTTTTCTTTTTTTTCTCTTTCTCGCTTTGTTAGGCTGGGGGGTGAAAGTTCATCCACAAAAGAAAGGGGGGGTCAGATGCATCGATTTGGCCTTGTGACATAGGACTGGGGAGAGGGGGGGGCTAGAAAGAGGGAGGGAGGGTCGGCCTTTGGTGGAGAATGACCTCTAGTCACTGTTGCAGTTTCGTTCTGGGACTGACTGACTCTGGCGGTGTTTACCCGAGCAGTGGGGGGACACGGGGGTATCAGCTTACCCCGGTGCTCAACTGGGAGCTAACCAGGCTTCCTATTCAGCCAGCACTGTCAGTCAATATCTTCCCTATTCATAAAAAGGTCAGCGGGCAGATCACAGGGCAAGGGAGGCTGGCTGGTACTGTCAACTGAGGTTGTTGCTGGGGTTTGTTTATGTGGTAGCCTCATTGTCCCGGGATAACGTGTATAGAAGTGGTAAAGTCCTTTTTAATCATTTAAGAGAGTGAGTAGCTTAAAGGATCCTTCTGGTTTGGAAATAAGAACCAAGGTGTGATGGACAAGGAATGAGGACATACGATCAGCGAAATAGTCTGAACTGTAACACCACCTTTGTGGTTTGTTTGCCTGTGTAATTGGATTTACAAAAGACAGCTAAAAGATAGACTCTCTGAGCGCAGTTATGTAATGAAAAGACAAAATCAGACTATGCAATGCAAAGACCGAAATCCTCCAGAGAGAGACTATTTGGATGTAAGAGTTTATCCATGCCTGAATGAAGAAATAGTTTTTAGTGTGAACTTTTTATTTCAGTTGTCTTCTCTGTTTGCTTTCTATGGTATGTTTTTTATTTTTATTTGATTCAATAACCACGTTTACTTTGTTTTGTGTTTTTGTTTTATTGTGTTTTGGAGTTGAAATCTCAGGGAAGTAATCTGAATGGCATGCACTCACGATCTCTCTATTGGGCTGCGGTCGGAAAGTCAAAACATTACGTCCTAATGTCTTTTCATAACCACTTTTCCTTGACCACGATGGAAAACGTCATGAGGTCAAGGAAAGATGAGTTCAGAAGGACTCAGGAAAAGACAACCGCGGTGTTCAGAGAGTCCGACCGCACTTTCACTATAGGCGCCGTAATTATGAAATATAAAATACAATGTTCTGAAGATGGACTACAAAAGGTGCTACTCCCCCCGTGCGTTCTTAAATAGGTCTTTCAATGACAGGCTGTTTCACCCGCGGTGTGTGAAAGACAGATACCACAGGTCCTCCTGCTGCTGGAACACTCTATCAACATAAATTATAATAAAGGATCATCTGACCTAACGTAGACAACTGGTGAAAAACATCACTTCATTACCAAGGTTGGAATTGAAATAAACAAAGGAATATATGATAAATATTGAGTTAATTATTCGAGTTATGGAGAAGGTGTAGGACCATGTACTTCTTCCAAATTCTTTTTGGACATGTAATATTTATTGATGTTGATTATTTGTTCATTGATTGTTTACTGTTCATGTTATTGTTTTTTTACAGAGGTATTTGTTACATGTTCAAAATAAATAATTAATTAAAAATAAAGTGAAACGAAATGGTTGTCACTGTCCACTCATATTTAACATGAATCCCAATTAGTGTATGAAAATATGAAAATAATATGCAAGATAAGCATCCATCCATCCATCTGCAACCGCTTATCCCGTTAGGGGTCGCGGGGGGGCTGGAGCCGATCCCAGCCGACATTGGGCGAAGGCAGGGTACACCCTGGACAGGTCGCCAGTCCATCGCAGGGCTGACATATAGAGACAGACAACCATTCACGCTCACATTCACACCTACGGGCAATTTTAGAGTCCACAATTAACCTAACCTGCATGTCTTTGGACTGTGGGAGGAAACCGGAGTACCCGGAGAAAACCCACGCTAACACGGGGAGAACATGCAAACTCCACACAGAAGGGTCCCAAGCCGGATTCGAACCTGCAACCCTCTAGCTGTGAGGCGCCAGTGCTAACCACTGCACCACCGAGCAGCGCAAGATAAGCATATCGTTTGTTGTTATGAACGGCCGAATGGTGCGTCGCTTTAAATGCTGCGGCCGCAAGGAATTGTGGGATGTTATTCTCTCGTTTCCTTTGATAAAGGATGGTCCAGTGTATCCTATGCTAAAGGAGATAACAAAGGAAGCATTGAAGCTCCTTTCCTCAGCATTTAGAGAATTCAAACAGCTCTTATCATGGCTGCTACTGAGGTACTTCTGGGTCATTTCACTCCGTTAGGAACCTTCCTAAGCAAAAAGGACTATTCGACCGCAGCCCAGGTGTTGTGTCTTCATATGAAACCCTGATGAGGACAGGCTAAGGTTGAAACCGGTCGTTTGTGGGGGATTTTAATTGTCATGAACCAGCCATATAACGACAAAACGCTTTTTATCAAAACTCCTCACATTCCTCCTCTATGAGTGCCTGAAGTGTGAAGGAGTCAGAGAGTAGAGCATGCGCCGATAAGTAAAGTCTGTCTGCGTTTGTGTGTGCATATCAATGTGTTTGCGTCCTGTGTGTGAGCGATTGTTATTTCACAGACGGCGACGGACACACAGCTGGCTGCGCTCTGATGTGGAACACATGCGTTTTGCATTTAATCTGATTGCAGTGTGTGTGTTAGTGTGACTATGACTCAAAGGAGAGACTTAGACCGGGACATAAAGGGTGACCCCGGCAGTGTGAAACACAACTTGACAGGACAACTGGGAGGGTATATTACCACAAAATCACAATGTGTGTGTGTGTGTGTGTGTGTGTGTGTGTGTGTGTGTGTAGGTGTGTGTGCGTGCGAGACTCCTAATACTGAGCTTCTGGTCACCGCAGGGCGTCGTTCTCAGTACAGCGGCCTTATCTGAGCAGCAGTCTCATACAAACAACACATCTGATTATTGAGCAGTTCATAACAGGACTTCAGAGCTGCTTCAAGCAGAGTGGGAAAGTACGAGCACAGGACTTCTCATCAGCAAGAGTCACCCCCCACACACACACGCGCACACACACCGGCAGACATAATAAATGATGAGAATAAGATGGTGAGTGTGTTTGGTGAATTATCTGGTAAAGGCTGCCCTCCAGTGGACAAAATTAGCATGTTTTTCTTAAGGTACCATTTCTCCTTTTTGAATTGCCAACCAGACATGCTTTACATTAACGTTATTCACTTTTCTTATTCTGGATAATGAACATCAATTGGCATATTTATGGTGTAAAATGTAGAATTTTTTTTGTTAATTTTAACTACAGTTGAGCTAGAGTGAAAAGGAAGTGAAATGTCATGTAACTCTGTTTGCCTTGGGACCCTTTAAAGTGAAGAAAAGTTCACTTGTGACCACTTGTCAAAGGTTACTTTATTTATTCCTTTGTAAATTTCTTTTTTTTTTACATTTTTTAAAAATATAATCAGAAACATAGAAAAACATGACAATATCGAAACTAAGACTGGTTTCCAGATCTTCAGCACAGCCCTGTCACATTCCCATATAACAAAGCTGCACTGTGAATTATGTTTCAAGGGAAATGTATTTTACATCCGTATATTACATTTGTTTTTGACATATCACAAATACGTTTCTAATGACAATCTTCGTAGACTAAACACAGGACTTTCAGGAAGCTGCTGTTCATGTGAAACCAAAAGTCAACATTCACTTATTTTAATATACTGTATGTCTGTAGCTTAATAACGTAACAACCGTAGTCGCTTTAAACTAAACCATGATGTTTTTTACTAAATCTAACCAAGTAGTTTTGTTGCCTAAACATAAATGTGTAATTTTGTTGCCTTTTGTTTTGTTCCGATTTCATAGTCATTTAAAGCCAGATGTGTTTTTATTAAGCCCACAGTAGTTTAGTTGCATTTTTGGTTTCAATTCACAACATTAACCACATATTTATAACTGTTTAAAACTGAGACTGTAATCCGTTTCCCTCTAAACGTAATTGAGAGTGCAGTTTAGTTGTATAAACATAATTTTGGAGGAGACATAGTTGCACAGAATAAAGTGTCATGTCAAATGAAAGATAAAGTATTTTATTTTATGAGCTGTAACTACTTCAAGCAAAGAGTGTCATTGTTTGCAGGCCTGACGAGGAGTAAGTATTCCAGTATTTCAGATACAGATACAGATAGCTTTATTTATCCCCGAAGGGCAATTCAGTTTCTACAGTCCACCGAGACTTATACACATTCATACTGCACAGTCATCAATGGCAGAGGGAACACATTAGGTGGCATATCGGGAGGTGCAAGATCAATAAAAGTACAAGAATAAAATATTTGAAATAAAAACAATAAATATAAGAATAAAAACAAGACGAGATAAAAGAATAAAGGAATAAATGGAATAAAGTGCCAAGAGTATTACACATTACAAATTACATTCCACAAATGTACCTAAATGCAAATATTATATGGTTAGTGCAAAATAACTTTACATTCAAAGTAAATACTTTTTTTTTTTTTTTTCATTCATTCAAGATAGTTACTCTGCGTTCAGCAGTTTAATGGCGGAAGGAATGAACGACTTGGAGTAGCGGTTTGTCTTTCTGTGAGGTGGCAGATAGCGCCGTCCTGAATGCATTAGTGTAAACTCACTGGACAGGATGTGGTCGTGATTCAAAATGTTTTTGGCCTTCTGGAGAACGCGTTTCTCCCAGAGAGAGTTTAAGTCGCTTTGCTGCTGCTCCGATGATTCTGGAGCAGACTTTCACAATATTGTTTAGGCAATTCCTGTCCTTCATAGACAAACCATCAAACCAGCGGATGAATGAAAAAGTTAACAGGCTCTCAATATAGGACAAGCAGACGGTACACAGAAGAGATCTACACACACCAAAGGAGTTGATTTTCCGCAGAAAATGGATTCTCTGTTGACTTCGCATAACAATGGACTCAGTGTTTAAATTGAACTTGAGATGAGAGTCAAACACTGTGCCCAGGTACTTATAAGAGAATTATACTAGGAGTGGGATTAACCTTGTTTTTCCTAAAATCAATCACAAGTTCCTGAGTTTTTGAAACGTTGAGATCAAGGACATTTTTGTCACACCACTCAACAAAGGCAGGAAGAGCGCAGACATGATCTGCAGTGTCGTCTGAAAATTTCACTTATAAGCTGCTCTCCTTAGAAGACCTGCAGCTATCAGTGTACAAAATAAAAAGCAGTGGCGAAAGGACGCAACCTTTTGGAGAACCTGTGTTTGAGACCCAGGTATTAGACATAATACCGTTAACTAAAACCTGTTGTGTTCTGTCTGTTAAAAAGTTTAAAACCAATGTTAAAAGCTGGTGAGGTAGGTTAAAATAAGAGGCAAGCCTCTCAATCAGAATGTGAGGTTGCATCTTATTAAAAGCTGAAGAAAAATCAGCGAATAAAAGTCTGACATGAGCTTTTGGTGTTTCCAGGTGTTTATGAACTTTGTCCAGGATAAAGAGTTTAGCGTCTTCCACTCCTTTACTAGTTTGATATGCAAACTGGAGTGAATCCAGTTTGCACTCCACCAGGGAAAGATCCTCTTCCTTTAAGATTTTCTCAAGGTTCTTCACTACTAGGGAAGTGAGTGCTACAGGTCTCAATTGGTTTAATTCCTTGGGGTTTTTAACTTTAAGAATGGGAATTATGGTGGAGGACTTCCACATTTTGGGCAACTGGCAGCTGTCAACACACATCTGAAAGAGCTTAATGAAAACCAAAGCCATTTACGTACTGATTTTCTATCTTTTCCTTGTACTTGGCTTTAGCCTTGGCTATTCCAACCTTAACCTCTTTGGAAACAACCTTCTTCTCCTGAGGGTTGCCAGTGAAAAATATATTTTTCTTCTTATTAATAGCAGATTTAAGATCTTTGGTTACCCATGGTTTGTTATTGGGAAAAATAACAACCTGTTTAGAGGGGATTACAGAATCAACACAAAAAGTAATGTATGATGAGACAGATTCTATAAGTTCATCATAAGTTTCATGGTACCATCATAATGTCAGTAGTATACATGTTTTAAGACATTTTAAACATTTGACTTTGGATTTTTTGTGTATTTATCTTCAAAGGTTTTCAACACAAGCAAATATCTGGGTTGGGACTATACCATGTTAATGGGACTATAGCCCCGTTTCCACCGCACAAACTTTCCCCCGGAACTAAGAACCTTTTGAGAAACTGCATTTCGACTGCAGGGACCAGGGTCTAAATTAAGTTTCGGGGACATTTTCCAGGACCTTTTTACCCCCCCCGCCTCCCCCTAAAAAAGGCCCTGTTCAGGGGGTAGTACTTTATGAAGGTACCGGAACTTTCAAGGTGGAGTTTGCTGGGATGGCCGTCCCTGACGCTGAGGAAGTACTCTAGTATCGATTTAGGACCATTTTAGGACGAGGGGAGAGCATTTCTCTTTGTTTGATAACATTAAAAGTAAAGTGTTCTTTTTAAGATTAAACCTGCTCCGGTAGCAAGCTGCACTGTGCATGTCAACACCAGACACCAGACAACATTACTACAAAAGAGCATGTCACAGTTTAGGAGGGTTAATGTACGCCTCCTCCTGAACTGTCTTGATGTGCGCCTTCGGCGACTCCAGTGCATCAATACATTGTTTTTCAGTCGCAGCTGCGCCTCATTTTCAAACTCTATCGTTTGCCTTGAGTGAAAAATTGCTACGAGGTAAAAAAAAGATGACCAGGACCAAGATCGGGCCGCGTAGTTGTCCCTCCATTGTTGCGTTCTTGAAGTCTGCTCTTCTTTGTTTACTTCCGGGAGTTTTCCCGCATGGACATTCTGACCAATTCGAGAGCAGTTTCTTTGCGCACCAATATTTTGGTCCGATTGTAAATGCTGCCGTGTGAACACAAACCAAACTCGAAGCAATATGCAGCATTGTAACAATTTGGTCCCTGATTCAGACCAGAGCAAACGAACTACAGGTGTGAAAACGCCTTTAACATTTAACACTAGAAGGCTGTTTTCATATTTATCTGTTGAAGGAGGAAGCTTCTCTCTGCTAAAAAGCAACTTCAACGACAAAAATGCAGGTTTCTTTCTTACGAGTTATTTATGGCCACACATACAAACCCATGACCAATTTGATCAGATGACATTTGACACTTCCCCCCACAGTTTATCAAAGTCCAGTCAGTCACTGCTCAGAGGACCTAATGATGCACACCTGTTTCCACTTTCACTAACGAATCTACACCAACATCACAGCCAGAGCAACACATCACACAACACAACACCACAGCAGAGATGAGTCTTTATTCTGTTATTTGTATAATTTGACTGAAAAGAAATGACAGAATAACTGAAACACTGGTCTGAAATTAATGATTTTAACACACACACTGTTCACCTGAGGGCGGGGCTCAACTCACTTTATTGTAAAAGGCTGGCAGCCTTCTAAAACAAGGGCTCTAGGTAACCATTAATTACGCTTCGTCCACACTGGGAACGTCAGGAGCATGTGGCGGCTGCGTGATTCAAGCGTTGGGTGTTCACACCAGCTGCGTGTCAGCAGCGTTTCTGCTGCTGCTCTCAGCCCTTTCTTTCTACATATAGTTTGCCTTTCATAATGGCCATTTCATTTCATTATAAATTTAATTTATATTTATTTTAGACAGAGAAAGGTTAAGAAACATGTGGTAATATGTAAATAATAGTAATAATCCACCATTAAAACCCCGTACTATATTCATTCATGGAGCTCTCCAAGTCACTGCATGTTCCACATCACTGTCCTGCACATATTTCGGAATAAAAGCCTTGTGGTAACAAATGAAGGAATTCTGTCCACAGAAAAAAAAATCTTAAGGGCTTTTATTTTGAAATGAAAGCAGGAAATGCTGATTTAAAAACAAGTCTTTACTTGTTTTCATCTGTGTAACATATTCTACAGATATAGACATTGAAACTGTAGTAATGTTGCTGATATGATGTAAATATACAGGCAATAGATCACCTTCACTGTCTGTGACATGAGAGACGCGCGTCTCACGCGGGAGGTGTGGCTGCTCTAACGGTACGTGTCTACAGGATCTGTCCTTTCCACGCTTCACTGTCTATGTAAGCAGCCGTGCAATGCATTCTGGTAGCTTGGCGGCGCGATTCGAGAAACGGAGTGTCAAGATTGCCGTTCCTCATTTGCATAAAGTTGAGGTCCAGGCTACTGTATGCAAATCACGGGCGTCCGACGCGACTCGCCGCCTCTCGAAACTCCCGAGAATCTTTTAAAATAAACGTTGTCGATCCAAAATAAAGACAGATTCAGCAACTGCGTGGCTTATTTCAAGCCTCAAATGTTTACAGAAACACATTCGGTGAACTATTTTCGTGAAATAAGAGAAGAAAGTTTCCAAACGAGCCTCCATATTGGTTTGAAAGCTGGGAGCAGCAGCCCACGGAGGGAAAGCATTCGTCCAATCAGGTGCTGAGCGTGTTGTGTCTAATGGCGAGCCCTTGCAATAAAAAACGCCCCGTCGGACACGTACCATAACCTGTTAACACGGACGCCGAAATAAAAAACAACAGATAACGCAGCCGCCACGCGCTCCTGACGTTCCCGGTGTGGCCGTTCAACAGTGTGTAAAGTTAATCTAATGGTTGTTGTAGCCTACACATTTGTCAAAAAGGTCTGGCACTAGTTAGTCTACATCTTAAGAAAATAAACTGAATTCATCAGCCCCTTACAAAAAACGTCATTGCATGTACATCTCTCCCGGCCCGCCGCCTTGTTCTTCTCTTAATTGGAAATCAGTAAAGCCCCCTTCATCCATACAATGGGTCAGAGAGATGTTGACCTCTCAGAAATTAGAAACAGTCAGGTGTTCAGTGTGTGGGTCCCGGAAAAAGTTTTATACTTGGTGCCCTATTTTGATTGTAGTTTGTAGAAACATTGTCTTTTGTTTGAATCAAACCCTTCCTTGCAATTCTACCAAAAATGTTACTAAATTAATGTATTCTTTATTCAAGGGATGGTGAAGGGTCTCTAAACATTGTTGTACTGGATAAATAAACTTGACAATCTCAAAATCTACATTTATTTTCCTCTTCACATTTATGCGTTTGACAGATTAATATCATCAGTAATCGTATCGGTAATCGGCCACAACAAACAGATAATTATCAGTTATAGGTATCGGTCCTGAAGTTCCATATAGGAGCATCTCTAGTGGTCTCCAGTAAAGACATGTAGTGACGAACATGAAACTGTAAAAGAGAGGAAGTTGTTTGTCTGTTTTCATATTCATGAGAAAATTGAACTTGTGGTTATGAAACCTATGGGCAGCTCAGTATCATATGTCCACCATTGTCATGGCCTCCGGTTACCACGCTATACAAACTCCACTCAGATAAGTCTCATGGAGTTACACTGTGCCTTCTGCATTGTCAATACAGTGACAGACAAAATACTGTATGAGGTTGTGTTGAACATCCCCCCGCGCATAAAATACAATATAGAGGTCATTGTATACACACACACACACACTCACACACACACACACAACTGCACGCAAAGTGTCTTTTTATGTGGTTGTATACGACTGGTGTAGTTTCCTTTATGTGTTTTCATACCTCTCATTTTATCAATCTCATCATATCACTGTCGCTGGTTTCTATTTTGAAAACACTGTAAATGAATGGATGGACTTGCATTTATATAGCGCTTTTCTAGTGTTCCACCACTCAAAGCGCTTTACACTACATTAGCACACACACATTCATACACTGATGGCAGTGGCTACTAAGGTGCCAACTTTGCTCATCAGGATCTAATCTAAATACTAATTCACACACCGATGGCTCAGCCTTCAGAAGATATTTGGGGTTAAGTGTCTTGCTCAAGGACACTTTGACATGTGGACCAGAGGAGCCGGGGATCGAACCGCCAACCTTTCGCCATTGCGTCCAGGAAGGGATTTGATAAATGTGGTGCAATACCTCCAAACAGGCGGTGGTGCTGATTCTCTCCATGGTACCAGTTGTGGGAACCAAACCATCTCAAGGACCTCTCCCTTTTGTGATTTTGGGTTTTATTTGTCAATGCACAAATTGTCAGTCTTAGTGATTCTAAAGCTGGGCATACATTGTATTTTAGAAATGTTGTTGTGTAATTCCTACTCCTATACTGTAAAGATAAAAATAAAGATTTGTTAGCATTGTCATGTTAGCTCTCAGATGACTGATGGCAATAACTAAAAGCTCACTGTTTTCAGAAAAAGTATTTCTGGGTGATGAAAGAGTGGAGTTGTTTTTAGCATTCATTTCTCAGAAAGGGACTTTAGAGAAGTGTGTGAATGGTTTCAATGATGTGTCCTTTCTGTTGTCCAGAGACAGGGAAAAAGGAAGAGAAACTTCAGATTTTCTTCAGCAGACTGGAGAGTCTGTGCAAGAGGAACCAACCCATACCCCGTGTGAAATGATGTGACTTCCTTCTTCTTCATTTTGTATTAAATTTAATTTGATTTACTGCTTTGTCTTCATGTTGGGATCGACCATATTCATGTCAAATGGCGAGATTTTGTTATGCAAAAGACAGAATTCCTTACCAACACGTGGTTCTGAAGATGTTAATGTTAAGGTATTAAAATATGTGTGTTTCAAGAGGTCAAAGAACTAAACTTGAGCTTTCTTATCAATGAACATACAAATCAATGTCATCAAAGGAAACACTAAAGCACCAGCGCCGCATCTTTAACACAAAGTTGAAAATAACTGTGGTTTTTCTGACGCACTTGTCATGGAAACATGTCTGTGGTAAAGGGGGTTGCTAAAACACCACTTCACAATAAATTATAGTCTGTCTCTGTAGAACAAGTGTGCTTTGTTTTGTCCTCCCGTCTCTTTGCGGGCAGGTCGCAGACCCCGTTTGTGGACCGACAGGAACACAGCTGATCAAAGCAGACTGTGGCCTGACCGCTGTCGGCCCCAGTGTTCAGCAGCGCCATTCTGTTTGGGATTATCACACCTGTGGTTCAGGGATTAATCCCAGCAGAGACATGGGAACCAGGGACAAGGGGGCTCCGAAGGTCCAGTGTAGAAAGGGAGGAGGGGCGTACTGTGTAGTGCATCCCAGGACTTAGCCCCCCATGAGCCCTATATGTGCCTTTTAACATTTGTGGGCCAACAGGTTGGAAAGGTGTTAAGCAGGGGCAGAGGAGGCTTCGTCACTTAAACCATACTGGCGCTTTGGTGATTGTTTTTTCACGTTACATGTCAGTTTTTTTCTGTTTTCCCACCAGAACTGAAATAAGACAGCCTCACATTGTGATATAGACTAATTAATCGATTACTAAATTAATAATAAAAGAGAGAGAAAGGCAGAATTACAGAGGCCTCTGTTGTCTAGATGAGTGAAAATGGTATTGACTGAGCAGGTAAGGTCTTTAATAATTCGTTATTTGCTAAAGGCTGACCCCTGACCCTCCAGTGTGACCCTAGCAGTGTCATATATCTGTGCTATATCGACTTTCTTCTTTTACTGACCATGCAGAAAATCCTCTCCTTGTGTATTTTACCCGTTCTTTTCCTCCTGAGCCAGTTTGTCTAACAGCTTAATGTCTCGAGGCTACTTTACCTTAAAGACCAAGAGCCATCCCTTCAAAGCTGCCGTCCATCGGACTCACACCCTCCCCCCATGACAAAATCCTCCAAGGTTTTTAGTTCCCATGTGTCCCAAAAGTGTGGTCCCTTACTCTGATGCTCTCTAAACCCATCCCACACACACACACACACACACATGCACATGCACACACACATTCACACACACACACACACACACACACACACACACGCACACACACACACACACACACACACATACACATGCACATACCCACACACACAGACACACAAACAGTTTCAAACATCATCAATAACTGCTTGCATCTTAAAATACCTATTTTCCCAGTTCAGTTAAATTAACACACAGTTATTTATCTTAAGCAGTTCCGCCAGGCAATGTAGAAAATGTACGTACAGTCGGGTCAACCCAGAGCAAGAGGATGAATTATCTTACTTGAAACAGTTTTTATAAAAATATCTTTTTAACTGTCTTGGCCAGATGTAGTATACATGACCCCATTTACACTTAGTCACTTAAAGTGTCTTGGGTGGATCGAATAGCTGTCCGATCTCAAAAAAGCTTAGTGTCAATGCATCCAAAAGCATTCAAGACGGATTGAAATCAAATTGCTCAAACCACCTCCTAAGGAGGTTTGAGACGCATTCTGGCCAGATGTTGAAAAGGTGTAAGTGCATCCATCTCTCTAAGATGCATACGTAGGGTTGGGCACCAAAATCGATACTTTTAAGGTACCGAACAAATTACGTCGGTACTACTGATTACCGATTCATGTTAAATCAATCGTGCCAAATGTAGGTACCTGAGTACTGAATGATATCCCACAGGCTCAGTCTGGTGCTACACATTTATTTAAGATGTTCTGCAAAATGTAAAAATAATGCTTTAGGTTGACAATCGCTACACAACATATTCTGCTTCTATCTTGTACAGCACACAGAGATTCTCATTATCTCACTTATTCACAATAAATAGTAATCACAAAATCACAAAAATCAAAGATTACACCACCTCTCAACTCTTTAGAGGGTAATATGTCTCAATACTTCCTGTACAGATAATCTTAGCTCAGCAGCATAACAACATATTTCTTAATAAACAGTAAACAACAACATAAAAAACAATAGTCATAGCGTTTAATTTTCTGTGCTTGGGATGCAAACCTCAACGTTGAACTATATAAGTGATATTGCTTAGCCACCAAACGTTGAATCTGGTTGTTGTTGGCTACGTCCAAATTCTTCAAACAGCACATACTATCAAAAATGTACTATAATATATCATATATATATATATACTGTCACTATGTGCTGATAATATATATATATATATTATCAGCACATAGTGACAGTAAAAACTATATTTATAAAATGGATGAGCTGGTGATCGCTCAAAATCGAAACTCTCACAATTCTTTACGTCACGTTACCATAGCAATAACCATATAAGAGGACATTTTATGAACAATATTATGGACAACAGGATGGATGGACAACATACTCTATATAGGCCAATTCAAATTCATATTTTAATAATTTTATGAATATACATATTTTAGCATTTTACCACGCATTCATGAGTTATCGGTGACGTGTTTCTCAGCAGTTGGATATGAAATGCTCTAAAATAGTCAATAAATAAGAACAACTCACATCTATGCAACCTCAGCTCAAGTTGAGAACAACAGCAGCCAATATCAGCACCGCGGTCCGGCCGGGGAGGCTCCTCTCTGCTTCACCTGTAGGCAGAGACGGACAGGAAGTATTTGCTGTGCTGCTTTCGCCTTCATACAAACATCTAAACTCTCTCTTGTTTTGTGACTCAGTCTGAATCATGTTGGAAACAAATGGTGTGATGAAACATGAAAAGTGCTTATATTAGACAGACTTTCACTGTTGAGCTGTCATAGTTTTCTCAGTCGAAGGATGTATTTTGAATAAGTCAACTAAACAAGCGATAGCGTATAGAATCCAGGAATCAATCAATGTTTACTGGCTATGGTTTGGTTGTACTGTAGTTAGTCAGAAATGAAAATTTATCATAAGTAGGGATGCACCGATACCGATACCAGTATCGGGTATCGGGTCCGATACTGTGCTCATGTACTCGTACTCGCAAAACCGCTCTGATACAACGGCACCGATACCACTTTACGGCAGCGTGACATTAACCTCTCGTCACCATCTTTCGGGTCTTATCGCACGCGCTTACACTCCACCTCCCCGACGGTGCAGGCGAGACGGGCGGATGGTGCGCCCGACCCCGCGGGGGCGGGATCCCACCTCAGCCGGCGCGCGCCAGCCCACACTTTCATTGCGCCACGGGGTTTCGCTTGCACCCTCTGACTCACGCGTGCATTAGACTCCTCGGTCCATGTTTTCAAGATGGGTCGAGTGGGTCGCAGACATTGCTGCAGACCCCTGGCGCCTTATACGTGGGCCGAGCCCCGCCCTGGGGGCACGACGCCGCTGGGGCGCACTAAGGACAGTCCGCCCAGGTGACACTTTGGCCAAGGCCCCGGGGAGCACCTTCGCCCCGAGCCTTTCCAAGCCGACCTAGAGCCGGTTACAGCGCACCGCCTCGTATGCAGCACTCCTCAGCCTGCCGTGTGTCGCTCACACCCTCCAGCTGGCTGTTAACGAGGGTCTTTTGGCACAGAGAAGTACTATCGGTACTCGGTATCGGTGAGTACCCAAATGGAAGTACTTGTACTTGTACACGGTCTGAAAAAAGTGGTATCGGTGCATCCCTAATCATAAGTAATCCTTCTTTTCTGTAGAATCAATATCTCTTCATATGTTACAGATTAGGCTCTGTTCCTTACAAGCGTCCCGTGAGAGTGACAGTGAGCCAGCATGCACAAGACCAGGACCCTGAAATCAGAGCAACTAAATGGAATTCAGCCATAAATAATTTCATTATTTACACCTGTGCTTTCCCTTTACTGTGCTGTCCAAATGTCCTCTGTGGAAAAAGGCCTGTTGCATTACACTGTTTGCCCAGCAGGTGTCAGCAGCACCACATGACTACAGTTGACATGGACGATAGGTTTATGTTCATTGGTCACTGTCTAACACAATGTAACTTCCTGTATAGGTTATGTTAGGTCAGACACTGAAGGCTCAGACATGCTTTCATTGTAATTATTGTATTTAATTGTGGAACATACATTTTCCTCACATTTCCTGCATTAATTTGGCTTTAGATTTTAAATACCAAAACTCTGGATTCTGCTGCTGAAGAAATTGACTTTCTGATTCAAAGAGAAACAATTTACAGAAATGTGTATTTTGAAATTACTAATTTAAGAGATTTTATGTTCTACAGATTTTGCTCTTTGGGACGATAAAATTATTTTAACCCCCTCTCGATGTGAATTACCTGCTCTTTAGGTCTTTTGAAGGATGTCCAGAGATATCACATGACTGGTTGTGTTGCCTTGCTGATTGGCTTCTCTGTTCCTCAGGTTCATTGTTTATTCTAGTTTGTGTTACTGTTTTGTATTACCCACTGGCATAAAGCATTAATTAATGATGATACACAGCTGGGTAAATGGCACCATAGCATATATATGAGGGTCAATTTTGCCCAAGTTTTAACACAGGAAATGATATAGGAGAAAAGACACTGCACGACCATGTATTCTTCTATTAACTTACCTTTGTTTAAAATGTGGGTGGTGTTCAGAGTCACATTTAGGGTAGGGTTGTGGATGAGGCAGGTTACGGATCGATATGGACCTCCAGAGATATCTACAGTGCTTCTGAGACTGTAGAGATGATCTTGAGGGTCCTGCACTGCGGTAGTGTGCACATCCCTCGCGTCTAAAAAGTGTTGGGGGTCAGAAAGGTTCTGAAGTCTCCACGTTAGCAAAGGCTTCGGGAATCCTCTGTGTGTGCAGACTGCAGTCCTCGTGTCTTCATTTACAGCCAGGTTGATTCTCTCGTAAGCAACTGTGAGTAAGAGTGTCATAATGGTCATTAACAAAAACATCATTTCTGTTATTACTATTAAAACAATAGACATTTTGGGAAATACTCTCTTTAGCTTCCTTGCTTAGAGGTAGATGAGAAGATTAACACCACCCTCATGTTGGCCTGCTAAATATGAAGCTACAGCTAGCAGCAGGTTAGCTTAGCTTAGCTTAAAGCTGCAGTAGGTAGTATATTTTTGGCATCATTGGGCAAAAAATTCTATAATAACCTTTCAGCATATTGTAATTCAAGTGTTCTGAGAGAAAACTAGACTTCTGCACCTCCTCATGGATCTGTTTTCAGGCTTTAGAGAATCTAGCTCGTGACGGGAGACTGTGACCAATCACAGGTCATTTCATTGAGAGAGCGTTCCTATTGGCTATGCTCCAGTCATGTGACCGGAACTTGGTGTTCCTTCACCAGATTTTACAATGGCGGCGGCATCACAAACTCTCATTTTACAGCTAAACCGTGATTCTGAAAACATTTGAGGAGAGAAATAGGCATTAACGTAACATAATATTGATTCATATTTGATCAGCTGTTTTGACCGTTTGGTCAGAGTTCGAGAGTGATTGACAGCCGGCTCTCATAGACGGCAGCTGGACAGCAGACCTCAGATCAGCTCTTACTGCTTGTTTTGCTCCGGTTTGTAAAATCTTGCAGATGCCGTTAGGAGCAAGAGGACACAAAGGCACATGACTTTTTTCAGGTTACCTGTCTCATGTACTACTGTCAGGATATACCGACCGTTTTGAAAAAAATAACTTTTTTTAATCATATTTGCTCCAATCTCGCCTACTTCAGCTTTAAATACTGGAAACAAGGGGAAATAGTTAGCTTGGCTCTGTCAAAAGGTGATGAAATCTGACCCCCAGCATCTCTAAATCTCACTACGTAACATCTTATCTCGTAGGTTACAGCCAGCATGTGGTTAGCTTAGCATAAAAATAGTAGAAATAGCATTAGAATGTGTCTCCAGTGACCACTTGTTATCGGATCTCACTTATCCGCTCTTTATGCAAATAAACGAGGCCATGTGCGGCCCAGACCGGCTCTGAATGTGGTCTGAGTGATCGGATCTCAACGCGTCTTGAGTGCGTTCACACCTGTACTTAGAGCTGTTCACGTGTGATCCGATCACTCGGATGCATTAATACCAGGTATGAACAGGGCCATAGTCCAGCACATAAACCCCCTAACCAGCTGCTGGCTGTAGCTTCATATTTAACATCTAGATGTGGTATTGATCTTCTCATCTATCTGACCATTTCTGTAAAAAAAAGTGAAATCTCCATCCTTACCTGCAACATGTAAAGTTATTTGGCAGATTTCTCTGAGTCGAAGAATGTATCCCCCCGTCCCTCCGCTATCAAGAACTGCTGCATAAGCCTGGAAAACCTTTTGGTTATCCTCAAGTGTTATGTTTTGAAGTGTGACTGAAATATTTCCTCCGATCATGTCCTGTGGGAAGGCTGTGACCCTGCCTCGATAAAGTCCATTTACATACTCTGGCCTCTCCATTCCTTTATTAAAAGAGTACAAAACGTACTTTCTTTCGTCTTGCCAGGAAAAGCGTAGATTCCTTAAGCCAATGGTAGCTGGGACTGCCAGGTTACATGGGAGTACCGTTGATTCGCCAACAGTGGTGTTGACATCGAGAACCACTGTTGCATCAGACACTGAAAAATCACAGGAAATAGATGGTTTTTCAATTATTTCCTGTGTGGAGCCTCACGCGGTGCCGTCATTACTGAGACGGAAAACTGAACGTCATACTCATGTTTTATGCTCATTTCAGATCCCAACCTAAACATTTCACAAATGTCATAGATGATAGATTCACAGGGATTAACACAGGAAACAGTGTACTAAAAATGTGACGTTCAAATGCAGCAAACTTACCTAACAGGAGAAAGTATGCCACTAACACAGAGAACATTCTTGCCACACACCAGAGAGGAAAAAGTGTTCCACCGCTGTCACTGAAGCACTACAAAGGGTCGGGTTATCAAGATCACAATAATGATGATGATAAAAAAGTTAAATAGTTTCCTTCTGAACAGGGTGTGGACAATAAATAGCAAGGCACGGGTGTTCACAAACTTGGGATGACTTCAAGTGGCAATTTCTTTTTTAAGTAGCGTCACTAATGACGCATGCTTGCTGGAAAGGGGGGGGTACAGATCCAACTACGTGATCTGGAAGTCATCTGAGGGCACGCTTCCCTAAAATACACATAATGTCACAGTTGAACAAAATGTAATTTATTTTTATCTGCCTTACATGTGGCCGATTAGGAGGAAAATAGACAATTGCAGAGTATACAGGAAAACTCATCACAAAATGTTGGACCTCTTTTAAAGACGTATTTATAACAGGATCGATTAATGCAGGCGTTGATAGTGTGAGCTTAATTTACCATATACCAGTTCTGCAGTGTTTCAGTATGTTACTATTACAGTGATTGAGTTTCAACACCATCTAGTGGTGGCATATATTTTTTGTTTAAAGCTGCAGTATGCAGTATAATTTTAGCATCATTGGGCAAAAAAAACATAATAACCTTTCAGCATATTGTAATTCAAGTGTTCTGAGAGATAACTAGACTTCTGCACCTCCTCATGGCTCTGTTTTCAGGCTTTAGAAAATCTACTACGACTTTGACCAATCACAGGTCATTTCATTGAGAGAGAGCGTTCCTATTGGCTGTTCTTGGCGTTCCTTCACCAGATTTCACAATGGCGGCGGCGTCACAAACTTTCTCATTTTACAGATAAACTGTGCACTACAAGATGATTCTGAAAACATCTGAGGAGAGAAATAGGCATTAACATAACATAATATTGGTTCATATTTGATCAGCACTGCCTAGTTTGACCGTTTGGTCGGAGTTCGCGAGTGATTGACAGCCAGCTCTCATAGACAGCAGCTGGACAGCAGACCTCAGGTCAGCTCTTACTGCCTGTTTTCCTCCAGTATGTGAAATCTTGCAGATGCCGTTAGGAGCACCAGAGGACACCGGACGACACAGAGGAACATGATTTTTTTCAGGTTACCTGTTTCATGTACTACTGTCACGATATAACAACATTTTATAAAAATAACTATATTTAATCATATTTGCTCTAATCTCGCCTACTTCAGCTTTAAAACCAACAGCTTCAGCTTTCTAACATGACCCAGACCCTGTGCTTATTGGACCATGAATGACTTCCAAACAAGTTGTGATGTCACAAAATCCCGCTCGCTGACTCAGATTTAAGGTGCAGCACAGAGAAACTTTCTTCCTTCACAAGATGAATGTGAAAACAGCCTTCTCGTGTCAACATCATTTCAAACAGGAGAGCCCGGCTTAAAGAGTAATTTCAAAGTTTGACAGCGATGAGATGATTGGCTCAGAGGTTAGACATGATCCCTTTTGTGCGTTCTCACCCTCCAGTCCTCATTTTATTCTGTCTGGACCAATTCTCTACCTGGAATTAAGGCAATCATTTCAGTCATGACAGTACGACAAAACAGAAAGAACAGCGTTAGACATTTTTATCTTATCTTTCAAAGGTATTGTATGATTTTTTTTTACCTTTATTTATTCAGGGGGAGGTTCACGCTCTCTTTTTCAGGAACGCCCTGATTACATTCACACAGTTACACATTCACACCTGGAAGCTGCCCAGTACAACCACAGTCTGATCTGCTGGCCACTGAGCAGCTCCACTGGAGCAGTTGGGGTTGAGTGACTTGCTCAAGGGCACTTTGTGGTGGTAATGAGGAAGGGGCAAGCGCTGCTTTTCACTTTCCCCACCCAGATTTATCCTGCCAGTCCAGAGGATTGAACCGGCGACCTTCCGGTCCCAAGCTCGCTTCTCTATCCTTTCATGCAGAAGATGTGCAGAATGTGCAGAATTCTCTATGAAAACCACAAAATATGCAATAGAGAATAAATGTACTCACATTTTCTGTACAACACAAGTAATGAAATGACAACATTGACTGCAATAAGTGCAGTTGCGACAATAACCACATAATGGTGCCGCTGCTGGTCCTCACCAAGGGGAAATAACAAAAAGTATCAAAGTATTTGACATGCTGCTTTACCCACAATTCCAACACCAAAAGAAATTATGCTTTAAACCTGCTCTAAACCATATTTTTAATGAATGGGTTAGATATCTAGTGTAATTTGAAATGGGTCAGATATCTAGTGTAATTTGAAATGGGTCAGTCAGCGTTTTAGCATCTTTTGGCTCATTGGTTTAGTTTTATGGCTTGCAGTTTTACTGTTTTGATTCACTCTCACCGCTCTCATCAATCTGGTCTCCCGCAGCAGCTCGGTCCACCACTTTGGTTGCATCTGAAATATCTCCACTATTTAATAGATTGCCATGAAATTGCCATTAAACACTAATGATACCCGGAGGATGAATCCTACTGACCATGGTGATCCCCTGACTTATCCTGTAGCGCCACCAGGCGTTTGACATTTTTGACTTTGAGTGACATATCTTGCCAACTGTAGGATGGAATGCCATGAAATTTGATTCAGACATCCCCATGTCCCTGTGCATTGTAATAACGTGGATGATGCCTCAACTTTTCATGTCCAATACTTTGGTTTATGATCAAACACCTGCAAAACTGATGACATTCCCATCAGCCTCAGCTGTACTTTGTGTTCAGTGCAAATTTGCAAATGTTAGCATGCTAATGTACTGAACTGTAATTGTAACTTGTAACTTGTAATTGTGAGCGTGTAAGCATGCTGATGTTAGCATGTAGCTCAAAGCAACGCTGTGCTTAAGTACCTTACAGAGCTGCTAATATGGCATGTTTTATGTGAATGAGCTACTGCACTCACGAGGAGCGTCAATCGTTTTCTTAATGCTCTCGTGGGAGTGAATGTTGTAGATGAGGCAGGTTACAGACTATAGCTCCTTCACACTGACAGAGAAGGTTTCCTCGGTTGGATCCTGCAGCAGGGACGTCTGAGCATCCTCCTCATCTTGACTAGCTCATCATGGAGGGGGTGGGAGGGGTTATCCAGGATAGCTTCCAGCTTCCTCCTCATCCTCCCCTCTGCCACCATCTCCAGATCGTCCAGCTCAGATCCAACCACAGAGCTAGCCCTCCTCACCAGCCTGTTCAGTCTGTTGGCATCCCTTGTGTTCATGTTAACCCCCCCCCCCCCCCCCCCCCAATATACCACAGCAGAGAAGAGTACACTGGCTACTACAGACTGGTAAAACATC
Source organism: Sebastes fasciatus (assembly GCF_043250625.1). Lineage (NCBI taxonomy): Eukaryota > Metazoa > Chordata > Actinopteri > Perciformes > Sebastidae > Sebastes > Sebastes fasciatus. Next base: position 4,243,980 of record NC_133808.1, on the reverse strand, counting down.
TGCAGCAGCCTATTACACACATTAAAAGACCTGAGCCTCCTCAGGAAGAACAGTTTGCTCTGTCCCTTCCTGTAGAGGGCCTCGGTGTTGTCGGTCCAGTCCAGTTTATTGTTCATATGTACTCCCAGAAACTTGTAGGTGTCCACCACCTCCACCTCCTCCCCTCGGATGGTGATGGGAGTTGGGGGCCTCTTGCTCCGCCGGAAGTCCACCACCAGCTCCTTGGTCTTTCCAATGTTGAGCTGGAGGTGATTGTTATCACACCACCCTATGAAGTTCTCCACCAGGGCTCTGTACTCCTCCTCGTTGTCATCCGTGATGCAGCTGACGATGGAGGAGTCCACCTCAGGGTACCGCCAGCTGTCCATCTGTCGCCTGTTCCATCTGTAACAAACCCAGTCCCAGTTCATTACATTAGCAAGAAATTAGCAAACTAAATGAAATATAGTCTCATTTTATTATGTTTGGATAAACTGTTACATTATCAAACAGTTGCCACATGTCCAGCTGAGAAACTTTAGTAGGTCGACTATATGAAGCAAATCTTTGCTGGGATGGTGGAGTGAGTGAAATATACACTTCAGTCTTCAGAAGTTTCTAATCCTTTTGTAAATGTAGCCTATATTATCATATTAAATAGCACAATGTAGTCTAATATATGATAAATGGGTACTATAGATAGACAGAGGAAAAAAGGTTCATGAATAGATACTGAAAATCTGTACAGTATGTTGTCTGTGTGTTTTTGCATACATTACAGCTCTATAATTAGTGTAAGTAAATTGCAGGTGTTGATAGTGGATATAGCCCAGGGATGGGAGCTTAAGGGGTGGCGGTTTTCCAGATAGGGCCAATATGTTTTCAGGTGGAGATAGATATCCACAAACGCTCTCTGTCTGGTAGAAAACACCAGACTGTGTTTTCGTGTGTGGTGTTCAGACAGTGACACACACACACACACATGCAAACACACTCAGATAAATTCACCTTACTTCTTGTAAATGGAGAGGGGAGGAGCAACACTTAGCAGGTGATCCAAGTACATGAACAGGGAGGGAAGCCTGACTCTTAAAGTGTTCAATGACTCCATTTAGAGCCAACAAAGCAGTAGGGTGAAGACTGAAGACTGAAGCAGGGTGAGTGTTAATCCAACATTTTATTACTTTACCGTCAAAGTCTCTGAGTCAGTTTTGTCCCTGTGGACTGTAGAGGAGAGAAATATTAGAATGAACTCAACAGTTTGATTCATCTGTGAACACAATGTCATGACTGGCTGAATAATACTCATTAAACCTGCCGTAACCCAAGAAAACAAGCAGAGATTTAAAGAGAACTGACCAGGTGGAGTTCTGGGTGGTTTTATCATACCGTGTGTGGGTCTTACTTCCTGTTCTCTCAGTCTTGCCTGTGACTCTTGAACAAACTTGTTTCCTTTAAATGATCTGAAGTCACAGTCAGTGTTACTGTGTCACCTCTCAGACTGACTTCAGATCAGAAGATGAGTGATTCTGTGGAGGAAGAGGAGGACAGAGCAGAGCCTCTAGTCTCTGGCTGTTTGCATATGAAGGATGACGGGTCCAAAGATCATCCTCAATTCTTAAGTGATGAACCGGGACCCTCAGAGTCAAAGTAAGAGACTGTTTTTACTGTAAGCTGAGCTGGTGGAAAATTATGCACTGAGGATGAAGACGAAACTCTTATACTAATTTTTCAGCTATCTCCGTCAATGTTTTCTGTTGATTTTGTATGTTAAAGTTTTTACTGAAGTTTATTTGCTAACTAAAATTTAACAAACTTTTTGTGACACAGACAAAGTTAAATCATTTGTGCCATCTTCCTCTTAGTATCTGTGACAGCTGTCGGTCACCTAGAAAAGCTGTAATGTGATCAAATAGGACGGCTACAATCTTTTAAACCTCCTAATTATTGACAGTAGCAGTAGTTTGTGTATTTAGAGCTAATTAGATGGCTTTAACATCAGAGAATTTATCAAGGATTCATGTGATATGAGTTTGATTATCTTGATGTTTGCAGAGTTCAGTACAGACCAAAAGCAGAGTCTCCAGTACCCAGCTGTCTGTCTATGAAGAGTGACCGGTCCATAGATGCTGCTCTGGACTTCAGTAATGAACCTGGACCCTCAGAGTCAAAGTAAGAGACTGTTGATGCATTGAGGATGAAGACAAAACGTTCTGTTAAAATGTTTATATTCCTCAAAAGAAGGAAGATGTGCCATTTCTGGCCACCATCTGTTTGGATTATGAAAAAGAGTTGCAACTCAGGAAAATAGCTTAAATAACTTTTTATTATGCAACAGACAATAGTTGTTTCTTTCAGATGTTGAAGAAAAATGATTAAGAATCTTAGTCATATAGTTCTAAAAAAAAAACTGAATTATTACAGAAAACTCACATTAGTTTTTAACCAAATTGATTTAAACATAAAATGTCCTGTAAATGAATAACAGAGCAGAAGGATGGAAACTGAAGACTGAGGCAGGGTGGTAGCGGGGCAGCTGAGCTGAAAAATCGGAAACAATTGTGAATTTTGCAATAAAAGCAACATATTTGGCACAGATGTAGGTTTATATGTAATGAAAAGATGTAGATATCGGGGCACTGCAAATTTGGCCCGGCTGTTAAAACTAAAAATTTATATTGAGATATCGCTGGACAAAGGTCTGGGTCACCAGTAACTTCTAATCACAGTTAAAGCGATACTGAACTTTGGTAGAACTTTGGGTTGTATTGCTAACTAGCCGTGATATATGACCAACTAAAGGAGAAAATCATCATCGATTGCTCCCGTGAGCGGATTACAGTTTGTTATGCTTTTTTTCTCTCTCTATTTACTCCCTTGCTAGCGAAACAGGTCGCTAAGGTTGCTTTAACTCATAACCCGTTCTGTTCAGTTAAAACGAACTCAGGTCTGTTTGCCTGGTTAGTACAGTTTGTTTGGGCCGGTGTGAAAGCTCATTCAAACTCTGGTGAAGACCAAACAACCAAACTCTGGTCCACCTTAGAAGTTTGGTCTCCGTCCACTTCCAGGCGAACTCTGATGCGGTTCGTTTCTGGTGTGAAAGCAAGCGAACCAACCACCAGCAGATATGTGATTTTAGCATGATTTCAAAAGCCAAACTACTAATAAATCCATTTGCTGATGGTGAAATCTGTTCAGGAAGTGATCTTATTGATCTGTATTTAAGGTCATGTATAGAAGCACATCAGCTGTTAAAACTGCTGTGCTTGTATCCGACTCTGTGTACTTTTCTAGTTCATGAACTAAAAAGTGTGTGACACATTTCCAAAGTAATACGCCTCATGCACGTGCATTCCCCGACGTTCGCACTATGCATTCACGTCATCTGAAAGCGTGTAAAGGATCTTTTGTACAGTCCTGTCTCTACCATTATTCATCACAACATGTGGCTGATTTGCAGTCTAATAATACTAATAATGTTTATTATTAGTATTTATTAATCAAAGAACACAAATATACACATCAGAAGCATTAAAGTGCTGCATAAACGTCTGTCAGTCACCAGAATTATATTTCCCCTCGTGGGTCCTGATGATGCAGGATGACAATCAGTTACCTGTCATTATAACTTCATGTTTACTCCTCTGGTTTGTTTTTAAAAAGTCAGTGTGAACAGGAACCGGACCAGAACTAAACTACAACAATGTATCATTTGTTTCACTTGGTCTGGACCAAATGAACATGGTCCATTGGCGGAGATTGGCTATCTCCGCCAATGTTTTCTGTTGATTTTGTTTTGTATGTTAAAGTTTTTACTGAAGTTTATTTCCTAACTAAAATGTAACAAACTTTTTGTGACCCAGACTAAGCTAAATCATTTGTGCCATCTTCCTCTTAGTATCTGTGACAGCTGTCGGTCACCTAGAAAAGCTGTAATGTGATCAAATAAGACAGCTACAAACTTGTAAACCTCCTAATTATTGACAGTAACAGTAGTTTGTGTATTTAGAGCTAATTAGATGGCTTTAACATCAGAGTATTTATCAAGGATTCATGTGATATGAGTTCAATCATCTTGGTGTTTGCAGAGTTCAGTACAGACCGAGAGCAGAGTCTCCAGTACCGAGCTGTCTGTCTATGAAGAGTGACCGGTCCATAGATGCTGCTCTGGACTTCAGTAATGAACCTGGACCCTCAGAGTCAAAGTAAGAGACTGTTTTTACTGTAAGCTGACCTGGTGGACGATGATGCATTGAGGATGAGAACAAAACGTTCTGCTAAAAAGTTTATATTCCTCAAAATGCAGCTTCATGTTGTACTAATTGATCAAGAAGATGTATCATTTCTGGCTACCATCTATGTTTGGATTATGAAAAAGAGTTGCAACTCAGGAAAATGGATTTAATTATTTTTTTTATGATGCAACAGACAATAGTTTTTTCATTCAGATGTTGAGAAGGATCTTAGTCATATAAGTCTGAAAAAACAGACAGAAATATTACAGAAAAGGCACTTTAGTTTTTAACCAAATTGATTTAAACATAAAACTGAGATAGCACTTGACCAAAACTCATTTTAATTCAACCTGTTCAAGCCAAAAGAGATTTTCATGAACACACCGTGTTAAAAAGCTGATTTGTGTGAGTAACACACACACACACACACCCTCATAGATAAACTCAAAGGTCAAAGGTTTCCTGTAAATGGAGAGGGGAGGAGCCACACTGACCAGGTGATCCAGGTATTTGAGAAAAGGGAGGGAACTCTGAAAGTGCTCAGTCAGTCAGCTCAGACTGAGGCAGGGTGAGTGTTAATCCAACATTTTTATTTCTTTACTGCCAAAGTGTCTGAGTCAGTTTTCTCCCTGTGGACTGTAGAGGAGAGAAATGCGCCGCTGCCACCTTGTGGTTTCCCGGTGTGACCTTTCAATATGTGTGTCCATGAGCAGGTTACAGTTTTTTTTCCATCATGTTACATAACCTCCAGAATAATATCAATGTTTCAAAAGTAGCCGTTGTTCCCCTGTAATACACACTTTCTGCAGCTACTTCACAGTAAAAGTCCTCCATTAAAGAGAGCTGATTATGTCCTTTACTGATTCACAGTCACTTTGGGCAGTTTAGTTTGAGTTAGTTAGGTTTGAACTGGGGTTACAAGTGGTCTTAATATTGCGGTAGACCAGCAGTCTAAGACACACAGCATGTAACACTGGTGTCCTGATGTTCCTTGTTAGAATAGAATAATATCAATGTTTTAAAAATGTCCGTTGCTCCTCTTTAATAAACAAACTTCAGCCAGATTACTAAATGTTCAATAAGACAGTCAGATAGGAAAAGCAGTTAATTCTTGTTTATTAAAGCAGGAGAGTTCAAATAAAGGAACATTTTCATTACAGACTCGATGCTGAATTCAAACAGAGAAGTAACAACACTTTAACTCTTCTCTGTGACCATCTGAGCTTCAGTGTCGGCCAAATCTTGATATTCTTCAACAACAATCAACGATTTTAGTTATAAAGTAATGTCTCCACAGAGAGAAGAAGAGGAGTCATGCTTCTGTGGAGGAGCTGATGTCCAGATCCAGAAAAAGACCTCGCCTGCAGACAGCCAGTCAGACCAGCACTGCACAAAGTAAGACTGTAGATCGGTCTTCATGTCTGGAAACAGGACTTGTTGTTTTAATACACTGACAATTGTTGTGACAACTGTTTAAGATCTTCTCCACCATACATATGTGCTCTGTATCAGTTGTACTTTGTTCTCCTTTGAGAGAAAATCTGAACCCAAAAGAAATAATTTAATATTTTTATGTTTTGTTTTTATGATAGCACTCCATCCAATCAGAATGATGTTTGTTTTCCATCTGCATAGATGAAGATGGAGAACTATTAATCTCTGTAAAGCAACAACATCACTGTTCTATCATAGACAGACAGACACACTGATGAAAGGGGAGTTTTTCCTTGCCATTGTGGCATAACAATGCATGCTCATGGGGGATCTCTTGTTGGGTCTCTAAATTATAGAGTACGGTCTAGACCTGCTCTATATGAAAAGCATCTTAAGATAACTTCTGTTATGATTTGACGCTATATGAAAATAAATTGAATTGAATTGAACTGAACTGAACAGGAGCCACAGACTTTGAACAATATTAGTTTTCCTGCTACAGTCTCATTCTCTGACTTAGAAACATACGTCTTGTCTTGTAGAGCGACTTGTTGAAAAATTATTAAAAAATAAATATAAAAATCACCTTGACGTTAGTTTTGACTTCAAGAAGGGATGATGACTTTATAACCTTTACTTCTTTATATGTTCTTATATTGATTATTTTCATATTGGCAATGAAAATAATACGTTTCTTTGTTTTGTCTTAAACTTTTTTTTCTCTCTTTCAGTAGATAGTGGTCTGCAGGAGGTTTTAGATGAACATAAGATCAGAATCTGCTTCCCTCAGCTCTCGTCTGGATAACTTCCCGACCTGCAGCAGCCAATCAGATCCCTCTTGCATGTGTTGACAGGGTAACAGAAGTACGAGGCTTCACTGACGCCCAGAAGGAGGAGTACTTCAGGAGGAGAGTCAGTGATGAAGAGCTGTCCAGCAGAATCATCTCACACATCAAGACATCCAGGAGCCTCCACATCATGTGTCTAATCCCAGTCTTCTGCTGGATCACTGCTACAGTTCTGGACCACATGTTGACTACAGACCAGAGAGGAGAGCTGCCCAAGACCCTGACTGACATGTACTCACACTTCCTGTTGGTTCAGACAAAGAGGAAGAAGCAGAAGTATGGTGAGGGACATGAGACGAGTCCACAGGAGCTGACGGAGGCTGACAGGGAAGTTCTTCTGAAGCTGGGGAGGCTGGCATTTGAACATCTGGAGAAAGGAAACATCATGTTCTACCAAGAAGACGTGGAGCGGTGTTGTCTGGATGTCACAGAGGCCTCGGTGTACTCAGGAGTTTGTACACAGATCTTCAAAAGAGAGTGTGTGATCTTCCAGAAAACAGTCTACTGCTTTGTTCACCTGAGCATTCAGGAGTTTCTGGCTGCAGTCTACATTTTACACTGTTACACAAACAGCTACACAGGTACTGAAGGCCTTCCTGGGAAAAAAATATGTTCATTCAACCCTGGATGTCTTCCTGAAGAGAGCCATGGAGAAATCCCTTGAAAGTAAAAATGGCCACCTGGACCTGTTTATTCGCTTCCTTCATGGCCTCTCTCTGGAGTCCAACCAGAAGCTCTTAGGAGGTCTGCTGGGTCAGACAGACAACAGTCCAGAAATCATCCAGAGAGTCATCAACAACCTGAAGGAGATGAACAGAGATAATATCTCTCCTGACAGAAGCATCAACATCCTCCACTGTCTGACGGAGATGAACGACCACTCGGTACATCAGGAGATCCAAGAGTTCCTCAAGTCAGAGAACAGATCAGAGAACAAACTCTCTGAGATCCACTGCTCAGCCTTGGCCTACATGCTGCAGATATCAGAGGAGGTTCTGGATGAGTTGGACCTGAAGAAGTACAACACAACAATGGAGGGACGATGGAGACTGATTCCAGCTGTGAGGAACTGCAGAAAAGCTCTGTAAGTCCAGATGTGATTAACTTTATTGATCAGTGTAAATTAGTAGTTTAGTTCTTCAAATACACACACTATACAATTATTCTTAAAATATAATATTCTTATAAGTGTTCCACATGTTTATTACATAACAAAATCAACCCAACTCTAGCATTAGCCACCATAAACTACTGGTCATACGAGACAAAGCTTGTCGTTGTAAAACCCCTGAGTGTGTTGAATTGAGCAATGGTGCATTTTATTGCTAATGAATTCAAGTTGTGTTCAATAATCTTGTTTTTAAGTCTTTCCTTTTATTCTGTTACTCACAGAAGGAAACTCAGGTGTTTCTCTCTCTTGTTGGTGTAGAGAAGAGTAGTAACAGGAAATACACAGCTTCCACCAATAACAGCGGTCTGATGAATATATAACAGCAGAATGGTAGAATTCAGACTTTTTAAGAGATCTTATACACACCAAAGATCAATGTTGTGTCTTTAATGCTGATACACTTATTACATCTTTCTGATGACATTATGTTGAAAATAATGCAACCTTATTGGTTCGTTAATTGTGTTTGTGAGCTGAATATGTTTGATGCTCAGAAAAGAGTGTTAATGACAAAACGCCATGCAGTCATCAGAATATCTAATTATATGAATGTTTAATTATGTACAGGTCTAATATTATTATGCAATTTGTTTCATTTCTCTACCGTTTGGCAGCAGTCACTGACTTTTCCCATTTATGGACGTGAACCTGACAGCAGCAGGTAGCTAGCAAAGAGAGGTCATCTTTCTTAACTGTATTATGTAAGGGATAATGTACAGCGAGCTGGTCATCGTGTCGCGGTGCAGCATCGCCCTGTCGGGGATTCTTTCACAACAATGACCCGCTAGGTGTACATTATCCCACTTATTACATGGCTCCTTACTTAAAAAATGTATATTTTGACACAAAAACAGTCCGCCAGAGTCTGACATCAGAGCAGCGCCCATAGCAACGGTCTGTTATAGAGAAATTACAGACCGCAGAACGCCGTGATTGACCAATCAGAATCGAGTATTCAACACAGCCGTGTAATAATATTACGTATTCACTGAGTTTTAAAAATGCTTTTCTAATCAAGAAGGCTTCATACTAACTTTGTGGAGACAGGCCTGGGATCAGATCACACCGCCAGACTGGACATTAGGGAAGCCTCAATGTAACTACAGTTTCTCTCTCTTCATCTGCAAGATTTAAGACAAACTAAGATTAAAAGTCTGCAGGTTTGAGAGAGTGATGAGAATTATTGTTTCATGTCAAACAGTGAGATAAGATTAGCTGAACCACTGATGGGAAAAGCAAAATGTTAATCAAAGAAGTATATATGAAACTGTTTAGTCATCAAATGCATGAAGTAAATATAAACTGTCCTCTTTCATAATAACATCTTCTGACATTTTTTGTGTCATGACAGATTTTCTGACTGTCGGATCTCAGATACTCACTGTGAAGTTGTGGCCTCAGCTCTGAAGTCCAACCCCTCCCATCTGAGAGGGCTGGAACTGAGTAACAATTACCTGCAGGATTCAGGAGTGAAGTTGCTGTCTGCTGGACTGGAGAGTCCAAACTGTAGACTGGAGACTCTGAGGTCAGTTCACTGTAGTTTATGTAGTTTGTACACACACTCTCTATGTACTGGCTCTGCTCCAGATGGCTCTAGAGAGGGACTTTCGCGTTTTCGCGTCGGCCACTGAAGCTCTCCAACACGCTTGGCACACGGGAGAGGCTTCAGTTGGTTGCAATCTCATTGCGTCACTGCTAGATACCACCAGATCCTACCTAATGGACCTTTAACCACAGACCTTATTTCAGGCATCTAACTAAAAACCCATTGACTTCCAGATGAGGGAACAGGAAGTGCTAAAATGCTAACTCATTTCTGGGTTTTAGGACTCATTCCTGCAGCACTTTATTTGAACATGTCTAAAGGTGCAGCACTCTTCAACAAACACGTATTGCACTAACTTAAAGGTACATAAGTGATGATTATGAATGACACCATCAATTTAGAGGTTTCTATCGTTCTAAACTATTTCCACGTTCTTTTTTTTTTTTTTTAAAGTTCTTTTTTTGGGGGCATTTTCCATTTTATTGAGAGGACAGTGGATAGAGTCTTGGAAAGGGGGGAGAGAGAGAGAGTGGATGCGGAAAGGGCCGCAGGCCGGATTCGAACCCGGGCCGCCGCGGTCAGGACCAAGCCTTGATACATGGACGCCCGCTCTACCAACTCCGCAAAAGCTGGGGAACAATAGTGTGGGTGGGCGGGGGAAGAAGGTGGAAAAAGGGGGAGAAAGAGGGGAGAGGAAAAGAGGAGGAAAAGAGAGGAAAAGAAAGAAAAAGAGAGAAAGAGAGAAGAAAACACAATTCTGTAGCTCTTATTTTCACCCACATGGTGTTTTGAAGTCTTTATACACCATAGTATTTTTGTTAAAGAATAAAAACATTATTTTTTGTGCTTTTCGGGGGGAACAATACATGTCCACTTGAGAGGCAGTTCGAATCTCGTCTCCGGCAGGGTCGAAGTTTATAATATGCAGTAAAAAATAGTTTGTGTTGCTCGTGCAAACTTGAATTGACTCAAGATATAATTTTAATGCAAGACTTGTGCACTGCAACTAATACGTTAATATTGAAAATCGTTGAGGTTTCCTTATACAGTCATATAACTGGTAGATTACTACAGATAACAAATATACAAAACATTATCATCCATGATGATGTTTTGCATTATTATAATAATAATAATAATAATAATATATTAGATTTATATAGCGCTTTTTAGTAATCTCAAAGACGCTTAATATTATTGCATACATCCTCCTTATGACTGATTAATGAACTGTTAGGCAAGATAGGTCAAAATGTTAGTAGAATAAATCATAATGTACTGGAGAATAGTTGAGCAATATTGGGATGGACTTGCTGTGTAATTAATTAAAAAAATAACCATAGGAATACACATGAATTGAGACAGTAATGATATTAAAGCTTTAACTTTATTGTCTTTGGGCCTGGAACACGTGAAACAACAAGAACAAATAATTTGAAGAAGATAATACTATTCTTAATGTTTGTCATTGGGTCTGATTCCCTGCAACATCAGACAGAATGATTTACAGCACACAGATTCACCAGAAACTCCTTCAGCTCAGACTCCAGCGGGGCCTCCGGCAGTGACCAGCCCACTGTAGATTGCTGGGCCCTCTGTCAACGTCCAGCAGGTTTTGCTACAGGGCCACAATTGTGCTTCCCTTATAAAGAAACATGAAAAGAACAACAGAGACTGAATATTTATTCACACAACAGGCTTATGTGAGTAATTAATGAAATGAAAACAACAACATTGTCTTATTCTTTTTGGACTAAGCATGGTATTCCAAATTACAGATATTACTAACCTGCTGGTTGCTGAGAGTCATGGAGGTCTGTGTCCTCAGTTCTACCAGGTGCTCTGCAAGGCTGTCAACCCGATCCATACCTGGCACACCATGCCCGTCCCCTAAACATACAATTTGTCATCAGTAAGCAAATAAACAGGATAAACTGCTGTGAAATTACACTACATGTAACATATAGTGTCTTAATGTCCGTATGCTGTCTGTTGTATGTTAAATAGATTCGACCCAACTGTTACTATTGCTTTGTTGTGAGGTTTATGTAAACATTACTTACCAACTGTATTTCTGCCACCTGAGACACCAGGTGAGGATTCAGACTGGACTGCAGGCTGAGCTTCTGGGGCAGAGGATACAGGATGACTGACAGCCTGGAGAAGTCTAAACAGACATTGAAATAAAACTTATATGTAGAAACAATTTCACACATATGATAATTATGTTTCTTTTACCTTGAAAAACCTTACAAACTACAGTCATGTTTATATAACTTAAGTATGAACGTTTAATATAACGTTTATGATCATATAATCATGAATCATGAACATTAATATAACACAGCAGTTATCTGACAGTTACCTGTCTGAGCTAAAAACAGTGATTGTGATAGTAAACTTTGTTTCACAACGTTAAGAAGCTAATACAGCAGCAGTCATACTGTATATGTATCTATAGCTTTAGTATTAACATAACGTTTATGATCATATAATCATTAATATAACACCACAGTTATCTTACAGTTACCTGTCTGAGCTAAAAGAAGTGACTGTGGTAGTTTAACAACGCTGAGGAGCTCATACAGTAGGAGTAACGTTACCTCTATGTAACTGTAACTGTAACGTAGCCTCAGCATAATGATCAGAGCTCTGAACAGATGATAAAGTGATTGGTAACTTATTCACCAAGTCTAGCTAACATAATTAAAGCCAGGCTAGCTTAGACAGAGTAACATTACAAACCTATTCATTGATTTCACAGCGACTCTTAATCAGCCCACATTAAAAAACGCCAGAAAGCTAAAACACGTTTAATCCGTATTGTCTAAGAGAATCCAATATCACTGTTACGTAATGTTAATAATGACATTTACCTGTCTGTAGCTGAATATAATGTTAATAATGACATTTACCTGTCTGTAGCTGAATATAATGTTAATAATGACATTTACCTGTCTGTAGCTGAATATAATGTTAATAATGACATTTACCTGTCTGTAGCTGAATATAATGTTAATAATGACATTTACCTGTCTGTAGCTGAATAGGCGTTTCTGCGACGACGGCAGTGAATAGTTTAAAAGTCCCTCCTCCGCATCGCGTCCGCTGGGACGGCTGTGATTGGCTATTCAAAAATGGATGACGTGGCGGAGATCAGCCACACGATTCGTTGCCTGAAAATGAAATCCAGAGCTCCGATTGGCTGTATCCGCGGTGAAAATGGATGACGTCGGTATTGAAAATGGATGACGTCGGCAGTGAAAATGGAAAGCCGCCACATGATTTGTCTAGAGAAAATGGAAATCCTGGAAGCTGATTGGTCGGCAGACCCACTCTATCCCTCTCCCGCTGCCGCTAACCCAGGCGCCCTCCACGTTCTTTTTGACAGCAGATCTAACTGTGCTCTGTCTTCGTGTCAGCATTTCGATTGCATCAGAAACAAAATAAATATTCTGCATCAGAAACATCTTTGCAGGTTCATATTTTTTTCAAGTCTATCTCCATACATTACTCACATGTTCATATGTACATTCAAAGAGTTATTGATGTCTGTCACCATTCCTTCTGTCTGTGAAACAATCCCCGTATAACGTGTTACGAGATGAGGACAAAATCCACAGTCTTGTTCTGTTTAAAATGACCTGTAAAGTCGATCTTAAACTAATCGGAGGCTTCAGCAGTCTGATATGTATTAGGGCTGGGTGACTTGGAGAAAATCAAATATCACAATGTTTTTTGACCAAATGCTTTGATATCGATATTGTGACGATATTGTCGGATTCACCATTGGTGCTTTCACAAAATATGTACACAATGAGATCTTTGATAAATAATCATCAGTAATGTTGATCTCATGACTAAGTGTAAATGACAAATAATAGAACGGCTAGAACAGTCTGGTAAGTTCAGAAAATTACATCACTTTATCGAAATGTAGCCTTTAAAACCAGGAAAAGACAATACTTATGCCATATCACGATATTACAATATCCCAAATCTAAGATGATATCTCGTCTCATATAACGATATATCGATATATTTCCCAGCCTTAGTATGTATCGAGTAAGTATGTTGTGTTTGACAGTTTCCTTGTTGTTGAGCTGCAGGAGGATTAGTAACACAAAGAGGGAATTTGGTACTAAACAGTCTGTAACTTGTAAAATCTATTTGGTAATGCCAGAATCGATATATTTGCTCCATTTGAGTCTACGTGGAGGTAGAAGGAAGTTACCGCTTTTATTGTTGTAGTCTGAGTAACATGACGTCATACCCGTTCCAACCAAAACAAACCGCAGCGAGCTGAAACGAGAAAGTAGAAAACAGCGGTGGTAAACACTGCACATCCAGTAAAGTATGGAAACACTTTGGGTTTCACACATTGCAGGAAAAGCCGAGCTAGACACCATGGCTAAAGCTGCATGCTAACTCTTTCATGGACAGGAAACGTTATCGTATTGCGGTAACGTGCGGTCAAGCCGGCCGTCACTCTCATCTCCGTGGTCAAATCAGCCGATGCAACTTTAGGGCACCCATATACTGACATTTATGTTAAATGCATTCAAACGGCCCCGATGGAGTTGACCATGGATGTATAAGGAGAACGGAGCTGACGAGAGAGCTAGAGACCACCTTGGAGAAGTTAGAGGAAGTACAGTATACACGTGTGACTACGTCCGCTTTTCAAAATAAGGTGTTAACAAAGGGAACTGTATTTAAAAATACATATATGGAAATAAGATTGATTGGATTATATTCACCAGAAGTATAAAACATTACATGTCCCTAAAAAGAAAATACCACTAATTTGTGAGGGGAAATATCTTTATTCTTTGATTTTTGAGTTGCTGGAAAGAATGTAACAAATATCTTCCTGACAATGACTGATATATTTGACTTCAGGACATCTCTGACTACATACATGATAATTATTATTACATGATTTCCAAGTAAAAGTCCCTAGAAGTGTACGATTCAACTTTTTCCCATGGTATAGTGTTACAAAAGTTAACAAAAATCACAATAAATCACAAAATTGAATCCCTTGTAAATCGCAATCCTTAAAAATCACAATACATATCGAATTGTGAGATAGTTGAATCGTCCCAGCCCTGGTAAACACTCACTTGATTTGTCGGACTCAGATTGCTGAATCTTCATATTAGTTTCGGTTGAACTTATGAAGTAATTTCTTACTGTGTAGTTGTGTTATGAAGGGACCACTTCACAGGAAGAATGATTACTGTCACCAATAACTCTTTTGATGTACATATGACATGTGGCTGTTGTTTACAGACACCCTTGAACAAATGTGGACCTTTCCTGTAAATGACATAAACCTGCTAAGCTACCAGATACAGTGAGAAGAAGGCCATGTAATAAATTAAGTAATGAAGTCCAACAAGTCTGATTTAATATTGATCCTCTAATTCCAGACTTGCCTGAGATCAGCAGCATGTTATTGATGTGTGTTGACATGAACAGGTGTATGAATGTTGTGGTGACATTTGGATGATGTCTGTAGAATGCTGACATTATGATGATCCACAATAACACAATGACAAAGTCACTCTACTCATTTTAGGGAAACAATCATTGATTAGGACATAGTAATGTTGAGCTACATATTTAAAACCTAAACACATCTGATTGGATTATTAAGTGATTTTTATCTTCATCATTTATTCTTTATTCAGATCGTGGGACTGCAGGTTGTCAGAGATCAGCTGTGCTTCTCTGGCCTCAGCTCTGAAGTCCAACCCCTCCCATCTGAGAGAGCTGGATCTGAGTATCAACAAGCTGCGAGATTCAGGAGTGAAGCTATTGTGTGGTTTTCTGGAGAGTCCACACTGTAGACTGGAGACTCTGAGGTCAGACACCATTTTTTACTTCTGTACTGAGATTAATATAATGTGAAAGTTGGGGTGACACTAAACTGCAGACATAAGGCTGATATTATACTGATCCACACTGAGGGCCCTATCTTACACCCAGCGCAAAGCGATGCACATCAATGATGCAGTTGTCATTTTCATGCCCAGCACCCACGTTGTGTAAGTAGCAAATGTACTTTTGCTGATTTTTTTGTTGCCTGATTTTCAATATTAATGAGAGCTCTGTTTCACTTTTTGTATTTTACAGTTTGTTAACCTGCATCCTGTTGGCTTCAGGTGTTTGGAGTTTACATTTTCTAAGCCTCTACGTTCTAAACCTTCTTCAGCTCTGAACAGATTATTAAACATTGAATGATTTCAAGCAGGAACGTTGTCTTCTAAAGCTACATCATTTATTCTTTCTTCAGATTGTATGACTGCAGTTTGTCAGAGATCAGCTGTGCTTCTCTGGCCTCAGCTCTGAAGTCCAACCCCTTCCATCTGAGAGAGCTGCAGCTGGGTGGAAACACGCTGCAGGAATCAGGAGTGAAGCTATGGTGTGGTTTTCTGGAGAGTCCACACTGTAGACTGAAGACTCTGAGGTCAGACACCCTTTTTTACTTCTGTGCTCATTCAATTCATTCAAATCACTTTCTTTGTCCCTGAGGGGCAATTGTAGAGGCTCGTAGAGTAGTACAATTAACAACACAATAAAGGAAAAATTCTTGAAACATCTTGAAAGTTAAAAATAATGATACTAATATAGTACTAATGAATTATGATACTAGTAAGATACTTATAGTAGTGCAAAATAGTGCAGTATATGCAGTATACGGTACGTATGGAACACGAGCAACGTATACAATAAATAACAGACTGATAGATATAAAAGAAACTACTCTCCGAGCCGACTGGTCACCACACGAGCAGTGACCCGGAAGTAAAATACTGAGATTAATATGATGTTAAAGTTGAGGTGACACTAAACTGCAGACATAAGGCTGATATTATACTGATCCACACTGAGTATCTTAATGCTTAAGTACATTTTGTTCTTCATTGGTTTAGTCCATTGACTGTGGCAGAGCAATGATGAGCTACACATTTAAAACCTTAATATATCACAACATTCGACTTCCATCATGTATCTTTTTCAAAGAAATGATAATAAAAAATCTGTAAGGGATAATGTACAGCGAGCCGGTCATTGTTGTGAAAGAATCCCAGACAGGGCGATGCTGCAACCCGACGCGGAGCGGAAGGGTCTCTCATCGCCCTGTCTGGGATTCTTTCACAACAATGACCTGCTCGCTATACATTATTCCGCTTATTACATGGCTACTAACTCTTGACATTCATCATGTTTCTTTTTTCAAAGAAATGATAATAAAAAAATACATAAATATAAAGAATAAATAGATAATCTCTATTTCAGCTATCAGACAATAACAAATATATTCAGTATTTGTTTTTTCTAAAAAATGTATGAAGCTATATGATGCTTATACTGACTGAATAGTTTAAACCTAAGATGCATTGATTTTATGACTCAACTATTCCTAAAAAACACTGCTCAAAAACATTAAGGGAACACTTAAATCACACATCAGATCTTGATAAACGAATAATTAAAGTTGAAAGTCTTTACTGATGTTCATTGTATAATTTGTTGAGAACAAAATGATGTAATAACGGTCAATGGAAACCAAAATCATCAACCCATTGAGGGCTGGATTCAAAATCACTCTGAAAATCAAAGTACAAAATTTAAATCACAGGCTGATCCAACTTGCGTAAATTTCATCACGGCAACTTATAATGTGACTCAGTAGTGTATGGCCCCCGCGTGCCTGAATGTAATCCCGACGTCTGGGCATGCTCCTGATGAGTCAGCGGATGGCGTCCTGGGGGATCTCCTCCCAGACCTGGATCAGGGCATCAGTGAGCTCCTGGACAGTCTGTGGTGATGCACCGATACATAACATCCCATAGGTGCTCAATTGGATTTAGGTCAGGGGAACGTGAGGGCCAGTCAATGGCATCAATGCCTTTGTCATCCAGGAACTGCCTACACACTCTGGCCACATGAGGCCAGGCATTGTCCTGCACCAGGAGGAACCCAGGGCCCACTGCACCAGCGTAAGGTCTGACAATCGCTCTGAAGATTTCATCCCGGTACCTAACAGCAGTCAGGGTAGTGTTGGCTATGACAAGGAGGTCTATTTTTTTATTTTTTTATTTATTCTAAACCTTCTTCAGCTCTGAACAGATTATTAAACATTGAATGATTTCAAGCAGTAATATTGTCTTCTAAAGTTACATAATTTATTCTTTATTCAGATTGAGGAGCTGCAGTTTGTCAGAGTTCAGCTGTGCTTCTCTGGCCTCAGCTCGAAGTCCAACCCCTCCCATCTGAGACAGCTAAAGCTGGGTAACAATGAGCTGCAGGATTCAGGACTGAAGTTGCTGTGTGGTTTTCTGGAGAGTCCACACTGTAGACTTGAGACTCTGAGGTCAGACACCATTTTTTACTTCTGTACTGACATTAATATGATGTGAAAGTTGCGGTGACACTCAACTGCAGACATAAGGCTGATATTATACTGATCCACACTGAGTATCTTAATGCTTAAGTACATTTTCTTCTTCAGTGGTTTAGTCCATTGACTCTGGCAGAGTAATGTTGAGCTACACATTTAACAATTTAATATATCACAACATTTTACTTCCATCATGTTTCTTTTCTCAAAGATATGATAATAAAAAATCTGTGAAGGATAATGTACGGCGAGCCAGTCATTGTTGTGAAAGAATCCCAGACAGGGCGATGCTGCACCCCGACGCGCAGCAGAAGGGTCTCTCATCGCCCTGTCTGGGATTCTTTCACAACAATGACCCGCTCGCTGTACATTATTCCGCTTATTACATGCCTACTTACTTAAGAAATCAATAATTTGACACATAAACGGTCCACCAGAGTCCAACATCAGAACTGCGCCCATAGAAACGGTATGTTATACATAGCAACGGACTGTTATAAAGAAATAGCAGAACGCCGTGATTAACCAATCAGAATCTAGCATTCAACACAGCCATGTAATAAATAAATATAAAGAATAAATAAATAATCTCTATTTCAGCTCTGAACAGATTATTAAACATTGAATGATTTCAAGCAGGAACGTTGTCTTCTAAAGTTACATCATTTATTCTTTATTCAGATTGTGGGACTGCAGTTTGTCAGAGATCAGCTGTGCTTCTCTGGTCTCAGCTCTGAAGTCCAACCCCTCCCATCTGAGAGAGCTGAAGCTGAATGACAACAAGCTGCAGGATTCAGGAGTGAAGTTGCTGTGTGGTTTTCTGGAGAGTCCACACTGTAGACTGGAGACTCTGAGGTCAGTTCACTGACTCTCTGTTACTATTATAGATCTTATATGTTTAATTAACAATTTAACCTGATTTATTTACAAACATAACTTACGTTCATAAAGTTGTAAATTTCTTTTTCTTCATATTTTCATGTTTCTTGAACTAAATTAAGTCTGCAGTCACAAAATACTTGTTTCTTAAAGACACTGTAGAAAATGTTAGTTGTTTAAATAAATTAATGTTTATCATTGTTGCTAAATGGTCACATCTGGATACAGAAGATCCTCTGAACTAATATGTATTTGAAATTGATCAAGTTAATTGTTGAAGTAGAAATATTTCTCTGGTTTCTGTTCATTTCAATTTGTTTTCACTAATAATGTCTGTCATGATCATTGATATTGATCCTTCAGCACACACACATAGATGAACACAGAGATCAGCAGCATATTATTGATGTGTGTTGACATGAATGTTGTGGTGACATTTGGATGATGTCTGTAGAAGGCTGACATTATGATGATCCACAATAACACTGACACACAAAGTCACTCTACTCATTTTAGGGAAAATCTCATTGATTAGGACATAGTAATGTTGAGCTACACATTTAAAACCTGAAAACATCGGATTTTTATCTTCATCATTTATTCTTTATTCAGATTGACTTACTGCAGGTTGTCAGAGATCAGCTGTGCTTCTCTGGCCTCAGCTCTGAAGTCCAACCCCTCCCATCTGAGAGAGCTGCAGCTGGGTGGAAACAACCTGAAGGATTCACATGTGAAGCTGCTGTCTGATCTGGTGGAGAGTCCACACTGTAGACTGGAGACTCTGAGGTCAGTAGAGGGTCGGAGTTGGTCCATGCTGGTTTCAGCAGTATTGTTGTGATGTGTTTCCACCGTTAAGCTGTGAGAGGAGAACGGTGACATAGAGAGAGAGAGAGAACAGTCAGCCAATCAGATCAGCCAGAAGCTTGTTGTGATCATGTGTTAGAGTTGATGTGAAGAAGATATTGTTGTTGTGCTCATGTCTCCAGGAAATAAAGCTGGATTACAGCTGACAGCATCACAACATGTATAGAGACAGTGGTCCTCATCCATCAAATTGTCGTACCATCAAATCTGATCAGAAAGTCTTTGTTCTCTCATTGATCAGTTCATCTCTGTCACAGCTCTGAGATCAGTCTGACTGAAGCCTCAAATAACTGGCTCTTATTTCATAGAACCACGGTTACATTTAGTAACCATGATGTGGTCTGCCCAAAGAGCCATTAAAGGAGGGTAACGGGATGAGGGTTTGGAGTTTTAGCGTCTTTTGCAACTCGTTCCATTCACTAGGAGCAGCAAACTGGAATGGGTGACGACCAGAGGAGGTGCAGACTTTAGGAACGACCATACTAATGAATTTGCTAGAACATAAATTGCGGTTACTGTTGGAGATATTGAGTAGTGAGCGGAGATATGGAGGTTGTTGCTGCCAATGATAGTTTCATAAATGAACTGTGTGCTGCATCACTGACTGACTGCTGATGAAGAGAGTCTCTGTAAACTCTGATTCATGACTTCTGTTCTATTTTTCTGTCATCAGCTGGTGGTGATCTCTGTCAGAGTCTGAGTGATCAGAAACGAAGATGCGTTGAGAGGATCAGCCGTGTATTGATGTTTCACAGAGGTTCACCACCCGGACCTGGATCTTATTTTGTCTTTTTTTTTTATTCATTCATATATTATGAACCCCAAATGCTTCTGCAGAATAGTTCAGTTTATGGCAACATAACTGTTGATTTACACATTTAAATAGATCTTTCTGCTTTGCTTCGTGTCGCAGCCCCACCCTGTGGAACGATGGAGTTTTGCTGTTTATTTCCACATATTTCTAAATAACAGTGGAAGTTAATAAAGTTACCCTATTAAAACCAAGCCCTTAGGAAGAGTGCCGGGCTTTGATGCCCATTTTCATAGTGGCCAAACGGCGGTACTAAAACTTCCGTGTGCTTCACGTGATGCCATTGGGCCCAAAAATACTTTTTCCCATAGACTTACATTGGGAAAGAGACGTCTGTTACTCAGAATTCAGTCGAGGCTTCATTTAAGTTTCTCAACTGACTACAAAGAGATTATATCTGGATTTTGGTGTAAAGTCAGCACCTTAATATTTGATATAATGTTTGAGGCAAAATAGACAAACAGAACTGATTAACATGCATACTCTAGATTTTATATTTACTAATCATGTACATACAGGAAAATTCCAGTTTTATGTGTGACTTTGCTAGTTTTCACGTTACATGACTTAACACAGAACCCCGTGGAGCTTTTTCCCCTCAGAAATCCGTGTTGAAGCGGTCGTTATCACCACCGCTCATGTTCTGTTGTTCCTGCTGGAGCTGCTTTCTGCCAGCAGATGTCACCATTCCCTCTGTTTTACCACAAAGGTGGTTTATCTGAATGAATGCAGTGAACACTGAACTGATGATGTGAATGCTTTCTTTCTGACTGACTTGGTTGTGTAAAGGTTAAGTGTCATCATAATGTAGTTAAACTTGATTTAAAATGATGGAAACTGGATTCGAAATTAAACTCAGCACACAACTTGCACAAACGTCCACATGGACTCAAGTATGAACTGATTAGAGTTTGGTGGTCAAAGGTCACTGTGACCTCACAAAATAAATTTTTCGCCATAACTCAAGAATTTAAATGCTAATTATGACAATTTCACATGAATGTTTATTATAATAAAATGATGAAGTGATGACATTTTCAACAGACATGGATGTAAACTGCAACTTGACTGTTTGGGGGAGGCATACAACCGTGAGGCGGTAATTCTTGTTTTTTTCTTTTCGAAGAGAAAAACAAGTTTATTTATTTCATCAATGTTTAAGTATTTTGAGTTAACTCATTTTAAAATAAGTTAGCTAACTTTGCGATATTAACAAAGAAATGTAGTTAGTAGAAATGTGTTAACGGTCGCTTTCATTTTTTAAAACTTAGATATGTTTCTGTGGTTTTCTGTCCACATTTTAAGATGAACTAATATCTGTTACTGCGCTGAACAGTGAACTCATCATTGTAGTAAAGAAGACACTGCAGGTATTTCGTCATATTAGCATTCAGCAACTGGTTTTGACAGAACCTCTTTAACATCTCATACAATAAATAAAAGTTCACAGTGTTCCTCAGCAGGGAGAGAAAACTGCATGTTCACATAAGTGCAGGAGTATATTCTAGTATACTTTACAGACCCAGTAGCTACAGTTTGTGCCTCTCATGTCTTACCTTTATACTCAAGTCACAGAGCTAAGCAGACTAGTTTCTGACTATCTTTGAGAAATCCATAAAGTCCTTCATCAGCAACACTTAGAGCTGTTTTGAAGACACACTTCTGAACATCTGTTGCAAAATAAAAACTAAGTTTACCAAGTTGTGATTGTATTTCCAAATCCAGGTTGTTAGAAACTGCATGTCCTTGCTCTTTTTTGTAAAACATAGGCAAAACGTTCACACCTTTTGTACGATATTGGAATTGTATATTGGAAGAAACATCAATAAAAACAAATGTAACTCAAATGATAATATAATACATTTTTAAAATTGTGCCTCACATTGTACTAATTGAGCAATAAGATGTGTCATTTCTGGCTAACATCTGTGTTTGGATTATGAAAAAGAGTTGCACAGTTGCAATGCAGGAAAATGGCTGAAATAATTTTTTTGCTGCAACAGACAGAATAATTTTTCATCCGATATTCAGAAGAATTTTATTTGTATAAGTCAGTAAAAGAAAACAAAACAGGAAAAAACACTTAAGTTTTATACTAAATAGATTTATTAACATGATTTAAACATAAAGCTGAGATCTCTCCATTCCTACACCACCATGTTCTTGTTTGGTTGGCTTTGGCTATGTTACTAGATTAGGTTTTACACCCTTCATTCACCACACAACCACTCATCCATCTGCTGACACACTGATAACACTGATTAACACACCTCATCACCTCACTATGGTTTTTGGGTTATTGTATGATTAATAATAAACTTGTACGCACCGCTCATGAACCGGCTCATGACACTCATAAACACATCAAGTTAAAAAGCTGATCTGTGTGAGCACACACACGTGTTTATAGACAATATCAGGACTTTGAAAAAAAAAAAAACGTGACAAATGGGGACGTGCCTTTCCCAAGGTCCTAGAGACCTGGGAATCAAAATATTTCCGAGCCATGTTTCTACGAATACATCCATCTGTTGAGATTTTGTCTATGGCTATATTTTGGTCAGACCTGATTTTAATGCTACGGAGGCTCTAGAACACTGTGGTGAGCTCGGAAAAATGAGGACTTCAAAAATGTCCTCATTTTTTCGAGCGTCCTGATATTGAAGGTGTGTTATCATAGAATTGTCTTCATTTGTCATGAAAACAAGTACACACACACACACACACACACACACACACACACATGCACAGGTTACACTCACATAACAGCAAACTGTGAGAGGATGCTGTGCTTTTCATGTTGGGTTAATAATGAAACAAACAAACTGGTGGGGTTACCATGGCTACGGATAGGGGAGAGAAAAACAGAGGGTAAAAAGAGAGAGAGAGAGAGAGAGAGAGAGAGGAGAGCGGGTTACAGAAGAATAGAGAGGGGGAGAAGGTATTCAATTGCCAACTTGACCTAACTTGACTTAACTGACCCTGTGGAATTTCAGCTCAGCTCCTCAGAGGTTTGAAAGCTCCTCACGGGCAAAGATGAAGGAAGGTGAAGTCGTCCGGGTTGATTTTAGAGAGCAGGTACTTCTACAGTGAAAGAGAAAGCAGGAGGAAAAAGGAGGGAGAAAAGAAACACAGAGGTACGTTGAATTTTATGTTGACTTCTTCTAAGCTGGAATGGTGTTTTGATGCATGTGGCTTGTTCTCATCATCAGGTCACATATTCAGTTTGTCCAATGACTTTAGTTTATGACCAAATACCTGCAAGCCTCAACTGAACTGTGTATTTAGTGCTGATTATGAAATGTTCACATGCTAACACGATAAACTGAGATGATGAACATGGTCAACATTATACTAGCTTAGCATCAGCATGTTAGCATTGTCACTGTGAGCATATTAACATGCTGGCATTAGCATTTAGCTCCGCTGTGTCTAAATACAGCCTCACAGTGCTGCTAGTGTAACCCTCCGCTCACTTCTTCCTATCCAAGACTGTGGTAACGCGAGCCGCAGAGTGCAAAACCGTGGTAACGCCGTTGGTGTCGCTCAGAGGCCGTCCATACCATAATAACACTACTTTAGGAGCAACGGAAGTCAGCGGTAAGATGGCAGCTGGTGGTACCACGGTACATACATGAATGTGACCTCTGCATTTAACCCATCCTAAGCATTAGGCGCTTCTGCGTTGGCTTCATTTCTCAGCACTGGAGCTTTTGATAAAACCTAAAGGCCTTTAATACGTGCACGCATGGCGTCACTCCTAGTGAGAGAGCGCCCTGTAATGAGGTACATGCAGCCTCATAAAGAAGTAAAGACAATCTTCAAACACCTCTCCGTGCCAGGTTTCAACATCCTCCACCGCAGGGGATCGAAACAAAAGGGAAACTAACAAATAGGTGAAATGATGACACTGAATCCTTTCCTCTGCAGGATTATAAATGCTTACAATATCTGTTTCTTAAAGTTGCAAAACTATAAGTTAGCTGTTCGTTAATGTCTCGTCTTAATGTTACATTTCATTTTCACTTTACAAGCGTAGTTGTAGTAGTTCTAAGCCCAACCATGATCTCTTTTCCTAAAACTAAGTGGTTTTGTTGCCTAAACTTAAGCAAGCGTTTGTTTGAATTCACAATGTGAAGCACTTTACTGTTTACTGCGACCATAAAGTGACGCCGAGGGGTCCGACGAAGCGTCAGTTTGTGACAAGTTGGGATGAGAACGTGTCGCAGCCTCCGGCATGGAGGGAGAATGTTGATATTGGCAGTGGCAAAAGAAATACTCAGGTCTTTTACTTAGTAAAAGTATTAATAGCACAGTGTGATACAGACACAGTGTGAAAGCCCTGTATTCAAAAGTTTGACTCAAGTCAAATTGCAGAAGTATAATCAACAAAATGTACTTACATTTACTTAAAGTCTTTTCAAGGTGGAGATCCTTTTACGTATTTTATGATAATTGAATCTATTTGCATCTCATTTTACATGTTGATCACATATTTTATGTGTACAAGGTAACCTGTCACAAGCTGTCAGATAAATGTAGTAGAATAACAATGTTGTACAATATTGTACAATGTTAATTTCTCTGAAATAGAAAGGAGTGAGTCCCAACGAGTAGAAGTGGAGGAGATGTATTTAGTTGTATAGAGTGGAAATATTCAAACAGTACCTTACAACTGTAATTAAGCATAATACTTCCTTTTTGCCACCACTGGCAATAAAGAGGTTACTGTCATTACTACCATAAAAATTACTTCACACATCAATGGTCTCCTCATAGTTGTACTACAACACTTAGTTTGGAAAAATATGCTTTTGCATAATTTTGGTGGATTTTTAATGGGAAAAATATTCAATAACTTCACTTTTATAAGTGTAGTGCCATCAAATGTCTTAATTAGTTTTAAAAGTATAATCAGGAAGAGACCATTGATGTGTGAAGTAATTTATGGTTGTACTACACTACATAATACTGACGTTATTGAATATTTTTCCCATAACAAAATTTAAAAGAATTATGCAAAATAATATTTTTCCAAACTAAGTGTTGTAGTACAACTATGAGGAGATCATTGATGTGTGAAGTAATTTTGATGGTACTACACTGTACATTACTGAAGTTATTGAATATTTATCCATTACAAATTCACCAAAATGATGCAAAAGCGAACTCGAGGGAACGAGTTACTAACTTGAGGAAACAAGTTAATAAAAATGTTCTCCTAGGAGTTTTAGGGGGGCTCCGTAGTTGTCCTTTGGGTTATAGTAATGTTTTATTTACCTGGTAATTGATGAGATTTTGGAACATGGCAATGTTGGTAGTGTTGTGAAACAGGCCGAGAAACACAAGTGATATGACTATCAGACAGGTTTTCAAGCTTTATTGGAAAGCAAACAATAAAACCCTCTGTCTGTTGTCTGCAGATGACTTCCTGGTTCAACCACACGTCGGTTTCACAGAGTGTTTGTGGTTGGCATAAGAAATTCTGAGAAATAGAAGAACTACAATACAAAAGCTGTCTTTTCCAAGAATCACAGAAAGACGTCCACTTCCAAAGAACTTTGCATGACTGGAACCACAACGTGTTGGTGAGTGTGTGTCTGTGTGAGTGGCAACTTTCAGTGCCAGTGTATGCTGTTGGTGATGGAAACAGAAAATACCCTACTTTTCTTGTCATGACTATTGCTTACAATAATAAAAAAAAAAACAGCTAGATGAAGCTCTGGATCCTGCAAATAGATAGACTGATAGAGAAATAGTGGACTGGAGGGAGATGGATTGATGTTTGACGGTATGGTGAAATTTATTGTACCCCAGAGAAGTTAAATAAGGTTGCATCTACCGAGCACACAGATTTTTTTTTCCCCAGGTCCAATCTTTCTGCCAAGGCTATTCACATTCATGTTTGAAGTGACCCATATCTGATATCAGCGTGAAAGGATCTCTGCACTGAAACGCCTCACATGCAACCAATAACCTCACACACCTGGAAGACTGCCGTCTGACGGCCCGTTGGTCCGAAAATACACACTGGAGTAGTTGGAATCCAGTGACTGCCAGACTCCATTAACATATTGCTCAATTTAACAGATCTGGGTTCCCCCGTTACACAGATGATACTACTAAATCCTAATGTATGACTTTGTATGACTCTTAAAGAAAGACGTTTCATTTCAGCTGATATTAAACTTTAACAGCTCTTCTGTGAACTAAGTTAAATAAACTAAAGTAAGATGTGTGATGTTACTGTTTGACATCCCGAAACACCACCAGTCAACATGTCCATGCAATTTTTTTAGAACATTTTCTATAAATCAGAGTTCTGTTTTGTGAAACGAATTTATCAGAACAATTGAATAGTGAAAAGTCAGTTTATTAAGTTAATTTACATTTTAAATGAGTGACGAGGCAAAGAAAGTCTTCAACTGTTTCCTACTGTAGGAGGACAGTTTGCAGTTTATAACCCTATTGCCAATGTGTTTTATTTTGGTTGAAAAATGAAACGTTCAACCAAGTTAAGCTGGTTTACTGAAGGGATTTAGTTTAGTTTCTGCCAGAAAGGGTCTATTTTCACTCATAGGTGTGAATGTGAAAATTAATGGTTGTCTGTCTCTATGTGTCAGCCCTGTGATAGTCTGGCGACCTGTCCAGGGTGTACCCCGCCTTCGTCCAATGTCAGCTGAGATCGGCTCTAGCCCCCCCGCGACCCTAAATAGGATAAACGATTACAGATAATGGATGGATGGATGGATGATCATTTCCTAAATCTAGCCGAGTATTTTTGTTGCCTAAACCTAAGGAGATTTCTGGTAGAAAGCCCTGAAAGCTATCTCCTCCCATGTGCGGAAAAAAATCGAGAAGGTCTGATAACGTCATACTGCATAATAATTAGCCATTAGTGCTTCTGTTTGTTGTTTGTTCCAATGGGACATTTTTCAGACTATTGGGGTTTCTGAATAATGGGCTGTCGGAACAATTTCCATTGTATTTTGTGCTGTACTAGTAGTAGTATTTATGTAGTAGTAGTAGTAGTAGTATATTATTAAAGCTAAACACAGAGTATAAAAGAATAGACACAGACAATGGAATTAAACTGTTTTATGTGGTAACTGGATGTTGTGACCTGATCATTAGTTTGAGAAGAGGAACCTTACATTACATTTAAAATATATATTTAGGTAAATAAAGACAAGAAAAAGGAGATTATGTGAATATTTCAGTAAGTAACGCACCAGCTGCCCGCCGCGGCTCCACCCAGCATCATGGTTCTGGGAGTACTAGGTGTTCTGGTGTCTTTGTCTGTTCTCGCCAACACGGGAACCCAACAGGAAGTGATCTCACTGCCTTATAGAAACAAGAGCCAGTTTTTCCATCTGCTCTATTCCCTCTCTCTTACATTTTTTTGGTTCAGTTTCAGTTCCTACCAACAACAGCTGCCGTGGTGCAAATATGAACGGGTTGTACTGCATGACCTTAGCTCACACTCTCACCTTAACTCCAGTGTCCCAAACAGAACAGCCTGTTCTCTCAAAGATGGAACACACACACACATTCAAAGCTTTAAACTTTTCTGAAAGTGTTATGTGTTATGCCCTGGAACTCCTGTATTTATAGTCTTTTATCTTCTTTCTACAATATAATGTCTTCACAAGGCAAACCCCACCCATCTTGTACACTAAGTGGAGCACAAAGAAAAAGGCAGAAAAAGGTCAAAGTGGGACGAAAACAATATAAAAAAACCAAAAAAAAATACAAAAAACGGGAAACTGGAACAGGAAGTTAAATATAAATATAAAATTTGTTCTGTGACTCATTCTACAGATATGGACAATGAAACGGTAGTAATGTTGCTAGTATGATGTCAATATACTGTAAATAGAACATTTTCACTGTCTATTTTTGCTGTGAACTGGCATGGCGATTTTTCAAAGGGGTCCTTTGACCTCTGACCTCAAGATACGTGAATGAAAATGGGTTCTATGGGTACCCACAAGTCTTCCCCTTTACAGGCATGCCCACCTACTCACACAGGCCAAACTCACCGTCATTGTGACAACTGTCATTCGGTCTTCAAATACACACTCACAGCTCCACAGCTCCGTCACAGATACTGAAATTTGAAATTTGTTTTTTTGTCGCTGTGATAGTAACAGCAATCATCAGTAATAACATTTTGGGCCACTAGAGGACAGCATATACAGCCATTCTATGTGGAAAAAAATGGAAAATGAGAGGCGGGTCCCAAAATAGGAGGAGAGTCAGGCTGAGAAGTGAGGGAATGGGAAGAAAGATGAGAAGAAAGCAGGGGAAAACGGAGTGTTTGAGTCTGTCATGCTGTCACATCTGAAGCAAAAGGTATCCATCCAGTGTCCAGAAAGTAAGACCTCTCTCTGTTTTTCTCTCCCTCTTCCCTCTCTCTCCCTCCATTTTAACAATCTCTCTCTCTCTCTCTCTCTCTTCTGCTGTCAGACAGACAGATGAGGTTTTCCAGTCAACCTGCAGACAGATGTGGAAGCTGCAGCTGCTCTCACCGCATGAGGAAGCTGGATAGATCAGCCTGGAGCCAGACGGCAGCAGCATGCCACCTTAGCCAGCACTGAGCTGTCCACGTAAGTACGCTATATACACTCACGTGCACATGTGCTGTCATATGGTGGGCTTGTTTCATCAGTCGTTTTTCTGCTGCATACACAGAACACATGTGTGCTGCTTATGGCTCACACTTGGTACACATGTTGTTTGTGCTTTAATGTTCAATCTATAATTGGTGACCCCCACACTGACCTTCAATTGCAACTATATATTTGGTGTGGGAAATTATCCTGGTTGTATTTCTCTAATTAGGAACATATGGCCACTGAAATCACAGTGTCCATATCACAGACAGCTGAGTTGTGATGTAATCTGTCAGCCCAAACCGCACATTGTGCGTCTATTGCCTGAGAGGAAAATGATCTGTACTGGTAATCCACTGCCTATTTTTTTAAATTTAATATCTTTAAGGGTCAGTTCACCCAAATCACAAAAACAAACATACTTTACCTCTTAGCGGTTTGGGACGTTTTTCCAGAAAGTCATTCATGGTGATATTTAAACTACCACTGTTTTCATGATAGGACTATTTTAACCACATGGATAAAAATATAATCTAATAATGTAATGGTTTTTAACATGTTTCCCAAATTGCGACTATATTTACTAATCTGAACAAAGATGGTAGCCAGAAATTAAACTATTTGCTTGTATTGTGCTGTATACAAAACTAAATGTGTTATCGTGTATGGAAATATAAAATAATGAAAGGTATGAATCTAGACAAATATAACAGAAACTAGAATTGCACTTGGAGAGCGCAGACCTCCGTCAAGGTGCGTGACTTTAAAAAAAGATCACAGATCACAGCTCACAGCTGGCGGTACCGTGAGGTGGTCGGCTTGTTATTAACACGATGTGTTTCCGTGTAACGTATCGGCGAATGTCTCTCTCATTCAGCAGCCTTGTTATGTATGTATAACGTTACACTACGTTGTCTCTCATCCCGTCAGCTACCGCTTTTTTTCTTTCTCACCATGATTGGCCAGCCTCGCCACACATCCACACACGTATGCCTCTGCTCGAAGAAGGCGGGGTCATGCGTCATCAGTTACACTGTGCATTAAGACCTCAGGGTCTTAATGCTCAGGCTGATTGGAATCCTGGAAAAAATTCCTGAATCTGGATCATGATCCGGATCGCCACCAAAATCACTCCCCACACCTCCAAAAATGTCATTAGAATCCATTGCAAACTTTTCAAGTAATCCTGCTAACAGACAGACAGACAAACAAACAAACCAACGCCGGTGAAAACATAACCTCCTTGGCCCAAGGCCTTTGTCATGTCATGTTATTATGATGTATTTTTTGTGGTGGTGGCAACAATACCCTGCCGAACATTTGACCCAAATTGTATTAATAGCACGCCATTTTGACGTGACATTTTAGGCTTTTCGCGTGTCATTTAATGCCACATTGTTACCATTAAGCGCACACGGTTATGTTTAGGCAACAAAACCACTTAGTAAGGTTTATGAAAAACAACATGGTTGGGCTTAAAATAAGTAAGTCAAATATGTACGTAAACAACATAAGTACGGAAAACATGTCACAAATGTCACTAACGTCACTTTAAAATAACTCAACAACACTTTGGGACACGGACAGCGGTCTCCTAGTTGAAAGTTGTTGTTTCTTTGACAAATCCACCTCCCCTCTACCCCGACCATAAGCAGTCTTTCTCACTTTTTATTCTACGTCACTAGCTCTGAGCGTAGCACACGGATGCGTTTGCATTGCAGTCAGTAAAGACTACATGGTCTGAAACGACGCGCCAAAAGCAACAAAGGCGTTGTTATTGCACTTACAAATTACCGTGTCATTCATCACCATTTAGTGAGTCCGGGCTGTTTGACCATAACGCACGGTGGAAAGCATGATCAATTTAGTAAGTTGCCATGGACCTGAATTATTTTCAGACATGCCGTCATTCTGAGCACCTCCAGGATTTCTCATCTATGCGTGTGTTTTATAGCAATACCTGTGCCAAATGATTCCAATACATTACAGTAATCCAGTCTATTCTAAAGTAAGGGAGACTTGTTTGTGTCTATGTTCTGACTCAGACAGACACATGCAGGCTGTCATGTCAAGCTGCTATTCATTGAAATACTACTGCTGCTGCGCTGTGTCTTATACCCAAGAGAAATAGTTTAGGAAAATCAAGTTTTGCTCTGCATTCTATCCAACCAAACTAACAAGCGTGGTCTGGAGATTAGCAGTATTATGAGACTCTGGAGTTTTGCTTTACAGCCTGCTAACCTGATTCTACTGTACAACAGTCAATAAAAATAAACCGTCTGCAGTCCTAATGCAAGACAAATGCTTCAGCAGCTGCCACTGTATACAAAGATTTTTAGCTGATCCCTGCTGACATTGGGTGAAGGCGGGGTACACCCTGGACGCCAGACTATCACAGGGCTGACACATAGAGACAGACAACCATTCACGCCTACGGCCAATACATGTCTTTGGACTGTGGGAGGAAGCCAGAGAAAACCCACTCTAACACGGGGGGAACATGCAAAGCCTCCACACAGAAGGGCCCCAAGCCAGGTTTGAACCTGCGCTCCTCTTGATGTGAGGCGGCAGTGCTTACCACTGCACCACTGTGCAGCCCAGCTTTAGAGATGCAGTATGTTTAGTATTTGTGAACTTTGGAATGAGCCAGACTAACTGTTTCCCCTCCATTTCCAGTTTTTATACTAAGCTAAGTGCATCTAGGCTCTAGGCTCTAGGCTCTGGCTCTAGGCTCTAGGCTCTGGCTCTAGGCTCTGGCTCTAGGCTCTAGGCTCTGGCTCTAGGCTCTAGGCTCTGGCTCTAGGCTCTAGGCTCTAGGCTCTAGGCTCTAGGCTCTAGGCTCTGGCTCTAGGCTCTAGGCTCTGGCTCTAGGCTCTAGGCTCTAGGCTCTGGCTCTAGGCTCTAGGCTCTGGCTCTAGGCTCTGGCTCTAGGCTCTAGGCTCTAGGCTCTAGGCTCTAGGCTCTAGGCTCTGGCTCTAGGTTCTAGGCTCTAGGCTCTGATTTCAGTTGGAAGCAATGCACTTGGGGCTGAGTAGGGAAGTACTGAGAAATGTTGTGATTTTTTGTGACTAACAAATTGTTAATTTTGGACGAACTTGGCTCTGCATCATTAGATGTTTTAACATGGGAAGCAGGAAGAGACCACAAGATTTGTCAGAGCTCAGGGTTCAAATGAGTCACAGGGACACCCATGCTAAAACAATTTTATAAGCTTGTGCTGCTGTTTTATTCTAAATTGGTTTCTATTTTAAGTCAATTAAATGTGTCATATATAACATATTCATAGCAGAGTAATATAATAAGCTCTACATTTCAGGACATGGTGATATAGGGAAAACCTTTCGATGCATATTTGTCGTTTTTTGGAGTGAACCCCCATCATCAGTTCGTCTCTTTAGTCGTGTGGAGCTGCAGCTGCTGAGAGAGAGAGGGAGAGGAGCAAGAGACGTTGAGAAGAGATGGGTGACATAGAGGAAGAGAGGGACTGTAAGGAAGAGGTGTAGAGAGAGAGAGGAAGGGAGGATTAGGGTGGGTGCCTGCGGTGGAGCATGATGTCAGAGGAATGCGTTGAGCCTCTCCTTTAACAAGCTGGAGCCGTGTGGAGCGCCGGCCACCTCGCGCTCTTTCTCACACACAAACATCTCTCACCCTGTTTAACTCTCTTTCTGTCTGCCGCACGCGCACACACACACACACACACACACATACACACACACACACACACACACACACAGGATCAGAATCAGAAAGGCATAGCATAATGAACTTTTTATTCAATAGACACACTTCAAGCAAGTTTATGTGGTACATTTCTTCTCACATAAATGCTTTAGAATAAGATTCAAATACATACATATGGTATGAAATCATAATATAATTCATATATAATATCACATTGTCATAGCTAAGTATTGAGGAATGTGTTTTTATGTGGTAGATTTTCATCTTTGTTCAGCCCTCCCTCCCAGCATCCGGTCCTGCAGCTGGAGCTTGTTGCAGGGATTACAGAGATGGAGACGGAGGACAGGGAAGCAAAAGGGGGGAGAAAAAGGAGGAGTGGTGAAGAGAGCAAGGACAGACAGATGGTAAAAGAGAGAAAGTGACATGTATAACGTGTGGGAGAGCCAGACGCTGCTGGGAACAGCTGGAAAGACGATGACTAATATTAGCAGTGAGGTAAGACGGTGGAGGATGGAGAGGACCGGCTGTGTGTATGGAGGGCAGCTGCTACTGTAAACCAACCACAGTGAAGTCAAGTGTATTTATAGCAGCATAGTCATGACACCAGAAATGGGACTTTAATGCCAAATTTGTAGTTTAACCCCTTAACATCTACTTTCCCTGCTCTTTTTCCCCTCATTATGTACCTCTAAGGTTAAAATCTAATTATTACCCTCAGCATGTTGTGTATTAGGTGGAAGATTTAAAATCTCTAAATAAAAACAAATAAAAGAAGATAAAATATACAATGAAAAAAACCTGAGTGGAAACATTGCGAACAAGTTTTTCCACTTGGCTGAGGTGGAAAGTTGGTGTATCGATAAAAGCAAAATGAGAAGTGCAATGGAAACAGACTTAGTGACTAAATCATGTTGTACACACGTCATGCAGTTGCCTCTAACATTAGTGAAAAATTGCTTTAACTGGGTGGAAATGTCACCGTTATTTTGTATGTATAGCAGAAAAGGGGAACAACATCACACACAGTGAAGTACAAATTCTAACTCACACAGGCACCGACTCTGAACTCATGGGTAATACTCTCCTCCAATCATGCGCACGCATACACCCACTGAAAATTCACAAAAGTATAGCCGGCCAATCAGGACGCGCCTACCCGAATACGTGCGTACCCCCACAGTATATAAGGCAGCACACGCCGCTGTCCGTCATCCTTTTTCTCTTCATCGAACGGCCCGCTGACCGCTCATCTCCACGGATGAAGATGGAGATTCAAGAACCTCGTCAGTGCTCGTCATGTCCCGGCCTCATTGCTGGGACGGATCTTCATGACACCTGCTCATGTGCCCCGGTGCAGTCCACGGCGAGAGCGGCGTTCAGCAGTCACCAGCCTGCCAAGCACTGGCCAAGATTCAACGCAGCAGTGGTGGAATCACTTCAAGTGGAATCACGCTTCATTGTGATGACAGCAAGCCGGTGCTCAAGATCGATTCCTTTGAGGTTCCCGCCCCGGGCGCTAATGTTCCACTGCAGTTCACATCAGCAGATGATCATGATGATGACAATATCTCATTGGTGTCCTGTACATCAGCATCCCGTGGAAGTCTACCGCCAGCATCTCTCCATTGGGACTTCCCGCTATAGTGATGACCACTGCAGCAGAGCGTGTTGGGCTATAGCTGCCCCCGCCACTTTTCCACCCAAGACTGTGAGCCATCACTGCCGTGGCTTTTACGGCCCGGGTCGCTCAGTTCACGGGGTTCCTACGCAGTGTGAAACAAGTATGGAATTTGATTTTAGTAATTTCCAGGTCTGGATAAGAATGGAAAAAAGAAAAGAGAGTTTGGGAAAAAAACATTTCTGTTTCCAGACTGTTGCCCCTAGTCTGTTTTCTAAAATATAAAATTCAGAATTTATCAAAATAAATTGATCATACAAGCAGAGTGTTTTTCATGGTGTTTGGAGCAGCCAGTGCAGCCAAAATGTTTACTACTGTGTGAGTGTGTGCGGGCAAGGAGTAGGCTATGGCGTGCGACTTAAGGCACACTCCTACACAGAGCTGCCTCTATATGCCTGTATGTCACAGCCAGGGCTGGCGCGTCCGTATTGGTAAACTAGGCAGTTGCCTATAGTGTGACACATGGCAAGGGCCAACTATTCATTACAGGCAAAATAACATAATAATATAATAATAAAACATAACCAAAAGCTGCAGGCTGACAGCACGGAGCAGAACGCTGCCTGTCTGACTGGGACAATCTAATAGTTTACATATTGAGGGGGAATACGAGCGGCCCCTCCCAATTTGGACTGATCCTCATTTTGGTTGAAATTATGATGAATGATCAGCTCAGTCATTTTCATCCTGAATGTGACAAACTGAAGGTCTTCAGCATCACCAGATACTCTATATATCACAAAAGCTGTTAGTGTTAAAATTACTGCCCAATATTTTTCGGGCGTTCGCATAAAAAGCCTCTCCATCTCAAAGTCCCTGGATGGATTTCTCCCCCGGCCTTCCCCTCTTGTTAATAGATGGGCGGCATAATTGTTTTTCACCTAGAGCGGCATTACCCCAAGTGCAAGATGTTTGACAGTGGAACGTCAAACCAACTTTCTTCATAGCGCTGTGGACTGAACGGCCACAACGGGTAAATGCAGGTTTTCTGAGGGCTGGCTTGACGATCCCAAACACAAAGCCAGGTTGCTTAACAATTCCAAATGTGAAAAGAGAGCTGGATGCAAAACTTTGTGTAAAATCGTTTGACATCTCAGCTATGAGGGAGGCGCCAAAGCATTGTAGTCTTGTCACAGCATCCTCTGCTCCCCGAGTCACAAAGTTACAAAGTCAAACATGGTCTGAAAAATTTACCGAGAAGGCTGGAAATTTGAGAATGGAAACGATGGAATTTTTAAATGGAAAATGTGTAGGAACCTTTAGTTCAGGCGGCTTTCGTCTCGCCCCCTCTACCAGATATCTGGCAGGGTGTCGAGGTGTCCTGGCAGCAGCCACCTGCTTCCACAGACAGGAAGCCTCTACCGCCGCTGCTGCATGATATTATATTTATAATATTTCAACCGGGGGCACAGCTGGCTGCAGCTGGTAACAGTCTGGGTGTGCCACACCGTCTCAGACTGACATTTTGACCGCAGCATCGGCCGAATGATTAATCTGATTCAGAGTGTTTCGACAGCTGGGGGGCCGTGTGATGTCTCTGGCCACTGTAGGCTCTTGCTATGTGTGGCCGGGACTCACCACCCTCCAGAGGAAGGACCAGGATGATCTCCTAGGAGCCCCCAACGCCACATAAGGGCTCTTTGGATAGATTTCATTGCTTCATCACTCAGCGCTTTAAACGTCTGGATGAGGAGGAATCACAGCTCAGCCGTCGCCTGCTGCTCGCTCACCCTCAGATGAAACATGAGGCAAAGGTGAGGAGGAGAGCATCGGCGATGCAGAGCACCCACGCCTCCTGCCACCTCCACTTCTCAGGCTGCCTCGGCAGAGGCCTAAACGGTGCCTGAACCGATACTGTTTAAAATTAGACGGTCGACGACATTAAACAATGGCTTTTTTATTTATTGCTAAGGCTAATTTGAACTTGAAATTGATCAAGAGAGCACTAGCACTGCCGGGCTCTCAAATGTCACGCCAAAGAACGTCTTGTGTTCGCGCTGATAGGCCATTAATGCCTCATCAGTCTCCATCCGTTTAGCGCATTGTGATGGCTGTGTTTCCATAGCGCAGCAAGTACATCAGTCGATACGCAGCCTCCACACACACAGTTACAAACTTCATAAAACTGGTATACTCTTAGCAGTGTAAAATGTGCTATTTTCATATGATTTCTATTTTTAGAAAAACTATTTTCACGCTGCCTCCCGATGCAGTAATAGTCCATGGAGGAGCAAAAGTATGTTATGAATTTTGGAAATGGTTACATCCATCTTTTTTCAATACATTTTGACTTTTGGACTGAAGACTGAGACGATTACAGAGAGAGAGAGAGAGAGAGAAAGAGAGAAGGTGGACAGCACGCAATGTTTCTGTAAGTTATCAATAATAATAATTAGAACGTCAACGTTGTGAATGAAGCACTCAAACTATCCCTTTAAAGTGTGTGCAGCAACCATTTCTTCCTGCCAAGAGGGTTTTGGCGAAATACCGGTCTTTGGCCACTCACTCATGAAGTTGGTCTTGCAG
The DNA here is from genome assembly GCF_043250625.1 of Sebastes fasciatus. NCBI lineage: Eukaryota > Metazoa > Chordata > Actinopteri > Perciformes > Sebastidae > Sebastes > Sebastes fasciatus. The sequence goes on along the minus strand of NC_133808.1, from coordinate 4,207,300 downwards.
AGTGTCAGGAGACAACGCCCGATGATGTGTGCCTCCTCCCCGCAGTGGGAACCGCCATTGGGGCTCGAGGCCTTGGTGAAGGGTTCCTTTGAGCCTCTGGAGCGTTCCTCTCTGAAGGAGTTGTCATTCAAGACAGCTTTGCTGCTTGCACTGACCTCAGCCAAGAGAGTGTGTGCACTAACCTTCCTGTCAGTGCAACCCAGTTATTTGATGCTTTGTGGTGACCGCAGCAGGCCCCATACCCTCAGAGCAAATCCCTCCTTTGTTCCCAAGAACTGAAGGAGTTAATTACTTATACACTTCATGTGTACGTAGGGGCAATCTGGACTGGCAGTAAGCAATACACAGACCATGAAGCACTGCAGACAGGAGCTTTTAGTCTTCTCCAAGCCAGTGCTTGTTAATTACTTATATCATAATATTTATATCCTATTCCTATCCTATATTACTCACTCGCATATCTCAATATGCGTATCTCACTTTCCTGACAATAATGGTGTGTTCACACCAAACGTGAAGCAAAGTTTGACATTTACGATACAATTACACACAAAGTCATTAATGCAAAGACGTGAATATTCACGATGGGCGACGCGATTAGACAGAATTCACATCATTTGCGTGAATTGAAATATTTCAATTTAAGCAAGAAATTTGCATGACGCTGTGCTCCGAAAGCCTATCAGCGTTGAGATTCTCTTCCTGACGTCAGTGACGTCCTGATGTCCTGACTTCCTGACGTTGTTGAATCAGAAATGTAGGAACAAAATATTGCAGCCGTCTGTGGGCACCCAGAGCTACGACAGTACATCATAGTAACGATGATGATCCATGGTCTGTCTATCGTATAAACAACGTTGCTGCTGTGTTTATGTCAAGATGACATTCTTTTGAGTGTTGTTGGAGCAGCTACAATGTTAGCATAGCCTAGCACTGATCTGAACTCTAAAAAAACAAGCATTTTAAAAGTTGTTTGCTTGTCTTCTTGCAGACAGACCTGACAAAACATGAATTCAGACTTTTGACACATCGGCATCATTATGTCAATATTTCAGCATCCTTTTAATCCCTCTATTGCAATTAAATCTCAGGAAAATCTGTTTATTTTGGATTCACAATGCTGTAGAAAACCTAATTAATTCAGTCAATTTGGCTGCTAAATACAGTGAATACAGCTTGGTGAAATTCACAGAGCGCCTCCGGATGATGTTATGAACCCAGAAATGACAGCGTTCTGTTTTCCGATGTATCTGGGACTTCCACAACATGTACAAAGCAGCAATAGTGGTTATTTAGTCCTTTTTACACAGCTTTGTTGAATACTTAATTCTGATTGGTCAATCACGGCGTTCTACGGTCTGTTATTTCTTTATAGAAGACCGTTGCTATGTATAACAGACTGTTGCTATGGGAGTAGTTCTGATTTCGGACTCTGGAGGACCATTTTTGTGTCAAATTATTGATTACTTAAGTAAGTAGCCGTGTAACAAGCAGGATTATGTACAACAAGCCGATCATTTTTGTGAACCCCTGTCAGGGTTTATTTCACAACAATGGCTCGCTGTACATTATCCCTTACATGGTACATGGGATGAAATGTTGTAGGTATCTACATGGAGGTAATACGCCCTCCTCTGTGGCGTGTCTAGTGCGAGTAACACAAGGCAAAACAAATTGCTTTGCTTTTGGTGTGAACACAGCATAAGATATTGCAAAAACACCAACAGTAACATTTATCAGTAATATACACAGTAAAACCGGACAATACACATCCACTTTTACTCCTGCAATAAATTTCATTAACATGTACACACATTCTTACTACACTTATTCATCCCTAGCTTACCACACCAATACAACCTTCCTAAAACTTTCACAGACGCCACACTGTCTCATACAATGTCAGCAGATGAACACTGTGGCAGCGACTGACTTCATAACTCTTCTTGTGCTACTGCTGCACTTCATCTTGGCGTTTATCATTATCCTATAATTGCAACTTGTGGGCACTACAGTTTAGCAAATGTTACATAGTCTTGCTTCAAGTAATATGAAAACTGTCAATATGCTTTTCATCAATGGCCCAGCACTTAGCAGAAGATTCTAAAGTAAAATATATTGTTCTAATGTTGGACTGTAAAATTGGATTTAAAACTGTTATCTGTACCTAAAAAGTTTGGACACTTTCAGTGTGCAATTTTGTGCTTTACGATGAATAGTGCACTAAACAATAAAAGTAAGGACAAGAGGTTAAAATTCTACAATTCTCTCAAAATTCTGCATACTCAGGGAATAAATAATGTCCCATGTGACGAGCAAACAGGCTGCAGAGAAAGGGGAAGTGCTTCCTGGGTACACAAAGTGTAGAGGCACCTCAGACAGATACAAATGTGCGTACCGTGTGCCTTTTTAAACCCGCTTATTATTTTTGTGGTTATGCCGACCATATGCAGTCCAGTTTTACATGAGTGAGGAAAAGGCTTATTGAGAAAGTGGTCAAGGCCAATGAGCCAAATCCCACACAGCATATAAATGCACACACAGTCACTGAGTGAATGTCTTAGGGTACATTACATGTTACATGCTACATCACACCCCAAACTCACTGTAGACATACATTGATTTCAGAATCAGGTTATTGCTATAGGTTTTCACGTACAATAAAAACTACTGAAAATATATTAAAAATATCATATGCAGATGGATGGAGGATGGAATGTGTAAATGTGCAAAAGTTGACAGTATAAAGAATATATGCTATGTACAGAGATAATAATTCAGAGTCAGAATCAGGGTCTGAAATTAGCCCTCGCCAAAGGGGGGTAAATTGTTGGCAGTGGCGGATAAATCGTCAGGCCATCAGTCACTTTGGCGGACAGGGAAAATGCTGGGGGTGGGAAGAGAGAACTGTAATTGTCCGATTCCTTGGCATCTCATGCCTCCGTGACTAGCGATTCTTCTTATTGATGTTTTCCAACAGTTACGGTGCACAATGACGCATACGCACACTGTATCATGTTTCACTTTGTTTGGGACACGGTGGAGAGAAAAAAAAAGTGGTCAAAAGCGTGGAGCCTCTAAACCTGAGGGGACGCACTTTATTTTCTCCCTGATAATGTGACACTGTGAACAACAAACCTGTGTTGAAATTAACAGGAGGAGAGTTAGTAACGTTACCTGTTAGTAGCTGGTGGGCAGCACAGTCCTGCTTGGCTAAATAATGGAGCTACTAAAGTTAACGGAGGTGCCATTGAGTTGTTATTACGAAGCGAAGCAAAGTGAAGTAAAGTACTGTTTACAGTAGCCTCACACCCCACAAAAATAGGGCTCCCCCGGAAGCTAGACAGATAGATAGATAGTCATTTTATTGATCCCGAGAGAATTCAAGTATTCAGCATTACAGTTCCATAGTGCAAACATATTAGTACAAAAAGGCAAAAGTAAGTAGTACACATATTAGTAAAAAGACACAAGTAAGTAATACACAGTATAAAAAATATACCAGATATAAAAATAACAGGAGATGAAGAAACTGTTAAGAATGAATATAGTGCATGGTAACAACTGAGATACAGGACTAATAAAAATGTGAATATAGTGCAGAAGAAACTGTTAAAAATTAATATAGTGCAGGGTAACAACTAAGATACAGGACTATTACAAACGTGAATATAGTGCAGAAAGTGATATAGTGCTGGATAGGAGATACGGAATATAATGTGGAATAAGAACTGAGGTAGAGAAGTTTTTTTTTTTTTAAATCGACTAAAGTGCAGAATAAAGCTGTACATTATTTGTAGAATACAGTAAAACCAGTCTATAAGGGTGCAGAGTAGAGCTGTTTGTAGTGTACAGAATTAAAAAGTAGCTCAGTCTATTAAAGTGCGCTGCATTAACTTTGTCCCCCTCCTCCCTAGAGAGGTGTTGTACAGTTTGATGGCTCGGGGGACAAAGGATTTCCTGAGTCAGTCTGTGTAATTCTGAGTCTGTCAGTGTAATTCGAACACTGGAATTTACCATGTATATAATGTTTTTATGTGAAATATATCGAACATTGAATGACTTCAGATCTAAAATGTTATTCCTTCACTTAGTGCAGAGATCTGAAAAGTGGCAGAACAAAAAAAGGTACAAAGGTAAAAAAAGGTCATTTCAGACCCTGGTCAGAAACAAAGCAAGACGAAACATTATGCACCAACACACCGAGGAAGCCTTCAGCGGCACCATCTTCTTTCTATCAATACTAACAAACAAAAGGGTGACTTTAATAACTTTAGTGAACACTAAGACATAATAAATGGAAGTCACACTAATAAACTGCAGTACTGACAGTCAGTAGGGTGGCGGTGTCAACTCATTCACTCACACCTACCGATAGCCCACTGAAAGTACATCCACATCTACACTACTTAGTAATGTTACATCAGCATTATAGCTTGCCTGTTTATAAATGTCAGCCTGCCTTTTTCCATGGTTTGTCCCAGCTGTTTTGTTGCTACTTCCTGTCTAATCCGCAGAAGGATTTTAGATCAATGTATTCCATAAATCTGTTACTTTCTTACTTTCCAGCATGAGTAATGTTGGCAAACAAAAATTGCAGTACTACTGTTTTTTACTTAAGTTTTAGTCTTGTTTTTATCACAGAAAAAAGGTTTTGAACGAATATATACTGTATATATATATATATATATATATATATATAACAATAACGATCTAAAATGTAAAAATGGTGTCTTTGGTACCAAATGCGTCACATGTATTTTGGACGGATGATGGATCAGGCCTGTTTTTCAACAATCAAGTAGACTTTGTCCAACCTTTACTGGAAAGTCCTCCTCCCTTTCAAAGAAAAAAAAAGTGTGGGGAAAAGTTGACTCTGGAAGTCAAGACTGCTTATTCAGTCCACTTTTCCACCGTCCCTGGATGGGGGAAATAAAGAGGCCAGTGTTTCATTTACTCCTGAACATTTAATGTGACTGTGCCGCTGCCTATTTCACCACATCGCAGCGTGGCGCAGGAACTTTTACAAGCAGCCGTACGCCATCCGCAGTAGCCTGGGGCCTGGAAGGACCTCTCCCCAGTAAAATCGGAGAGCAAGAAATAAGTGGCTCAATTATGTGTGTGCGTGTGTGTGTGTGTGTGTGTGAGAGAGAGAGAGAGAGAGAGAGAGAGAGAGAGAGGGCTGGACTGGACTGGAAATAAAGAGCTGAATTCAGTTGGTTGTTGGTCTTAAGCTGGCCTCCACATGTTGTAAAAATACAGTTTAGAAGCAGGTTACTATAGGGCACAGAGAGAGAGAGAGAGTTTCTTTGTGTGTCATGTGCTTTTAGTGAAGTACTGGAGTGAGTCATAGTGGGGTGAATAAATCTGGGATACTGCTGAGCTCTGGTCTTTGATGAGAGTTAGTGTCAACATCTAAATTCTCAGTCCTCTGTCTGTACACCATTCATTACTTGTACATGTGCATGCTAACTTTACTCTTTCTATCCGCTTACAGCTTCGCCCATGTCTCCACAATCCGGTCTCTCCACTTGGTGAAGATGTAGTCTCTTCTGATCTCCATGGAGATGTCTCCAAACACTGTCTCCTCTGTCTCGTTGCCATGGTCACTGTGGTTGCTGTTCTTCCTGACCCCCATCCCTCGGACGACGAGCTCTGCCCCCGACTCTGAAACTCCCCTGCCGGTCAACACCACGCTGTTGTTCGACAGCGGCTCCCCGCCGGGCCACAACCTGCGGAACTGCAGCTGCTCCGCGCCCGTCCGGGACTGTGACGAGGCTCTGGCCAACTCGCTGTGCAGATGCCATACTGTTTTGCGCTCCGCTCTGCCCCCCGCTGGGCTCAGAGAACCCAAACGACTCGCCGTGTGGGTGAAGGAGCTTTGGGTTCTGGAGGAGCTGCTGAACGGAAGCACGGTTTGCCATTTGCGGTTGTCTTTTTGTGGAATAAAACCGATGGACAGTCAGTACCTAGCTCTGCTAGGCCTACGGACCCTACGGATCCACAGCGCAGCACCAGAGGCTCCCTACCCCGACCAGGAAATTACTATCTCCCTTGCAGGAGGGGTTGCAGCGGAGCTAGACGCCTTGTCCTTTGACTTCTCCTCTTTCTTCCACATGACCTTTCTGGATGTAGCAGTTCTCAACGGGCTCTCGGCCCTAAAGGCGTACAGTGTGGTGGGACCACCTGCTCACAGCCTCTCCCAGCAGTTCCCCCACCTCGCCTTGCCCCTCGCTCTGCCATCTTCTGCTACTCCTGATGACCCTACGGACCCCAGCGAGCAGGCTGCAGAGACTCTGCAGAACCTGCTTATTACGTTTGTCTACTAACAACAATAAGTTCACAGTCATGGTCTGGTTTGCAGTATACAAGTGACAAATGATGCACAGGAATTACATGGGTTGTCTCCAATTCCTGTGCATCATTTGTCACTTGCTGGATGTTTTTTTGTTCTCCTTTTGCATAGAAAAAGTTGCACATGTAGAATATAATAACTTTTGGTATGACTGGCTGCTGTACAGTCAGTCTGGCCCAAAGGTGGCTTTGACGTTGTTCTCACCCTGATGCATTGCATTGACTTCAGAACTGTGCGTACGTGGGTACTACACTCCTCCTGCTGCTGCTTTTCCATCTCTGAAAGGAATTTTCTGAGAAATGTTCTGCCCGGACAAACACAAGCTTTTGGGAATGTTTACACCAGCTACAATTTCAAGTCTTACTACAGCATATTTTTGGTATCATCCCATAACATAAGTAGTGTTGATTTTGCTAACAGGAAGCTGTAACGACCCTGATTCTCACATCACAAATGATCTGCTCTGGTCAGACGCTTTACTTGTGCTCATTTTCTGGAACTGTGGCCCATATCAACACCACGGGGACATGGTGTGTTTACATGCATAACTATTATCTCATAGCCTTGTTATGGCTATATACAGGTGATCGTTTTACATTCTGTACAGATTCTGATTACAAATGTTAGCACCACTTAAAACTGAAGTAGGTGAGATTGGAGCATATATGATTAACAAAAGTTATTTTTATAAAACGGTCGCTATATCGTGACAGTAGTACATGAAACAGGTAACCTGAAAAAAATCATGTGTCTCTGTGTCCTCCGGTGCTCCCAACAGCATCTGCAAGATCTCACAGACCGGGGGAAAACAAGCAGTAAGAGCTGATCTGAGGTCCGCTTACCATGAGAGCCGGCTGTCAATCACTCGCGAACTCCGACCAAACGGTCAAACTACGCAGCGCTGATCAAATATTAATCAATATTCTGTTACGTTAATGCCTATTTCTCGCCCCAAATGTTTTCAGAATCATCTTGTAGTGTACGGTTTAGCTGTTAAATTAGAAAGTTTGTGACGCCGCCGCCATTGTGAAATCTGGTGAAAGAACGCCAAGTTCCGGTCACATGACCGGAGCACAGCCAATAGGAACGCTCTCTCTCTCTGAAATGACCTGTGATTGGTCAAAGTCTCCCGTTACGGGCTAGATTTTCTAAAGCCTGAAAACAGAGCCATGAGGAGGAGCAGAAGTCTAGTTTTCTCTCAGAACTCTTGAATTACAATATGCTGAAAGGTTATTATGGAATTTTTTTCCCAATGATGCCAAAAATATACTGACTACTGCCACTTTAAGGCACCCAATAATTGAATTCAATAAAACACACTTCATAAAGGGGTTGAAAGTAGTAACCGATGGCATAAATGGTTAACAAACTGTTAATTAACGCTTTATAGATCACAGGGCTGTGAAACGACTTGAAACAGTCTATTGTGCTTGTATACTGTACATTTTGAATTCATTACAGTTTGATTATTTAATATCTTCCCATGTTCCAACAGAGGTTCAAATTTTTGTATTATATATAATGACTTTCACGTGATCTATAAAGTATTAGTAAATTATTTATTAACCATTAATAAAGTAATTCATTACTAAGTGCAAACCCTTTAAAAGGGTGCCTTAGTAGAAGGTGGTACCCATATATCTTTATAGGGATGAATGACTCAATGGAAAAGGAGCTTATGTACAGTAAAAGTAAGCTGTTAACTAGCTCAGTATTCAAGCTAATGTTAGCACATTCCAGCTATCGCATCAAACTTTCTAATAGTCTGGATGAGAGCTAAAACCTTTTACACATAACTCTTATATGGAGTATAGCGACTCCCAAAATCACTGGTCTGCAGACTAATATCAAAACACAAGTTACATATACAGTATACATCAGAGGTTATGGAGATCGCATCTCTGTGTCCACATCTGCCCTTCAGAATGGTGTTTCTGCATAATGTCGTTCCATCTGCCACCTTTCACATTTGATCCAGAAGGTCTCCAGACACACTCCGGTCTGATACGCCACCTGCTAGCTACAATATCCCGAGACAAACCGCACGCCTGTTCCCAGAGAGGGATGAGATGTTCCAGATTTTCTGCCAAGTGGGTGTTAGCTCTTTATCATCCAGGTGTTGTCAGATATATCAGGGACGCAGGATAGCATGGACAGTAGGGAGGAAGACTTTGACTAGACTTTGGCCACGCCAAACAGCTGCAGTTGTTTCTTGAGTTTTACATAAAAAATGCAGATGCTTCCATACAGGACACAAGGACTCACTGAATGGACCAATGCATAGACCACCACCATCATCAAAACACCACATGAGAAAATATATTTTGGAAGAATGGTGTTCATCCCTCCAGTGGAGTTCTAAAGATCTGGAGAATCTACGTTGAGGAGCATTGAAGCTAGATGTGGATGATGACAATCCTGTCCCCAGTTTAAGACCAGGACAAAGTCTGCTTACTCAATAGGGACCACCAGACAGATCCCAGTAGGACTCAGAGTCTTACAAAGTAACATGGAGTCAATAGGGGGCCCCCAGCCCTTTTTGCTTCCCCCTAGTTGGTTAACTTGGCCCTGGGTTAATGGGTGAAAAGATGTCTACCCACTTAGGTTAAAGGCCCCATATTGTAAAAAGTCTGATTTTTCATGTCTTTTATATTATAAAGCAGGTTTAAGTGTTATATAAATACTGTTAAACTATCAAAATGCTCAATATATGGAGAAATACATACAGCCCGTATTCAGAAATTGTGCGTTTGAAACAAGCCGTTAGGATTTCTGTCCATTTGTGATGTCACAAATATACAATATTTAGACCATTACACGGTTTTAAATATAAACATTCTAAATGTGTCCCAGTTTATTTCCTGCTGCAGTGTATGTAAATAACACCAGCTGACAGGAAGTAAACATGGACCTAAACTGTTGCCTAGCAACGTAATTCCGTTGAATTGCACAAAAGCGGAGCGTTTCAGAATTCAGGCAGACAGTATGAGGAAAATATTTTTTTATTTTTTTTTAACATTACAGCATGTAAACATGTTCTAGTAGAAACATAAAATACAAGTATGAACCTGAAAATGAGCACGATATGGGACCTTTAAAACCAGGCCACAATTGGTGAAATCTAAAGGGCTTTTTAGATGTCTGGGTTACGTCATCTAACAGCATTTCTATGGGTGGATTTCAACATGCAGCTGTTTACCTACGGTCTGCCGTCTCAATGATGGAGGTGCTGTGAGGAAATGAGAAAGCAAAGACACAAATTCCTGCTTCGGGGATCAATAAAGCATCATAATAGAATGTACTGTGACAGCTGACTGCAGTGAACACTGGCTGGAACCAATCCAAACAGTCCAGTGTGGAGGTCAGAGTCTGCACCAGAGCTGGATGATACCATTGTGTCTGGGAGGGAGTGTTTGTGTTTGTGTGAGGATATTTAAAAAAGTAAATTATATCAAAAGTTGTCCCGATAAGGACAGCTGCCCGCGGCAAAAACACCGAAGAATGTATAAGAAAACAAAAACTGGAAGACAAGGACCGTGTCAGTCTGCTGTGGTACGAGCTGACGGAGAGGCGCAGTAGGCTCTCTGTTATGAAGGCTGCAAATCTGCTGCTGCGTTTTTCCAGCTGGTCTTATTGAGTGCAGATGGCCCTAATAAAAGAAGTTGTTTTGAAACAGGTTAAAATGGACGCCCAATGAACAAGAGTCCCAGGGTTAGGATCCTCTCTCGCCAGCCAACACATCTCACTCTGTTTGGATCAGAACAATGACTTTGACTGAGTCGGATGCAGCTTTTTACCCGTTTAAAGCCAAGTTGGCAGGGCTCTGTGAGGGAAGAGGTGGGGAAGTGAAAGAGAAATTTGTTCAGAATCATGTTGACCTGACTGCTGTTTGTCAGAAGTCAATCTGAATTACCCTGAAGGGTCTGGGGTTTATGTTGTTTCTGGATAGTTTTTGCAGGACTAGCTAGAGGACTGTTTGAACTGTCTCTCTTGGTTTCATGCCGTCTTTCTCTTTCTGGTTCCAGCTCATATCCTGTGAGAGACTTTGTTAAAGCTGCTCTCACAAACACGATCCAGGGCCAACACTTCTGTTCCTGCAGATCATTCAATGACTGTTCTGGGTCTGTTTGTCTGTGCGCGTGTCTGTGTGTGTGTGTGTGTGTGTGTGTGTGTGTGTGTGTGTGTGTGTGTGTGTGTGTGTGTGTGTGTGTGTGTGTGTGTGTGTGTGCATGCATGGGTGTGTCTTTGTGTTTGTGCATGTGCTTCAATATATCTCACTTTTGCCAACATCACAGTGAATTTGTCACTCATGATCATAGTTCCTTTAGATCAGATGATAGTAAGTTCCCCCCGAGGCAAATTTGTGATTTATGATTTTGGGCTATATGAACAAAAATTGACTCGACTGTACTTGACTAGTACCGGTATCCATCACAACTGCACAATAGTAGATGCAATCTGTTGCATTACGAGTGTTGAAACAAAGTTGCTAAGAAAACTTGTGCTGTATTACTTTAGAACTCCATAGTTGTCCAGTATTTTAGCTATCTACAACGCCGTTTTGAATTCATCCAGAGTTTTAAATCTGTTTCATAAATCCAAAAAGGAAGAAAGAAGTTCCTATTTTTTTTTTAAAGAGGAAGAGAGCAGAGTTCATACTTGCAGAACTTCTGCTGCTCAGTTACTCCCCACACAAAACACACTGGCTGAGATACTTTGCACCATGTTTAGGACCTCATTCATATGCTATCAAGATGTGGTAATAATGAATCAGATAAATGGAACTTTAGATCATAGAAAAGCATATTTTGCATATTTGACATAACCCATAAGTCTCTGAAGGATCATTGTGACGTGTCTGTGCTCCGCTTAGTTTCTGTGATCAGCGGATTCTCTCACTCGTGTTTTTAATAAAGGAAACATGTTCCTTTAGTTTACTATCCATATTCTGAAAGTGCATCACTTGATATTAAAATTAGATTTCTATCAAATTTGAAACTGCAATAACTGATTTTTTAAGTCATAAGTCATGGCAAATGTAAGTCCTTATTCACTCTCCTTTTAGCTCTGGTCTCTACCAACTCCTGAGGGAAATATCTGTCTCTTTAGCTGCTAAATGCTCCATTATGTTCACCAGCTAGTCTCTCACTGTGTCTGTCTGCTGTCTGCTGGCAGGCAGGTAGTGTTCAGTGGTACTGGTCTCCTAAAAATTAGGTTCCCATTCAACAAAGCTACATTGTCAATGACGTCTCGAGTGAATGTATTTTCTCCTGAATTAGATTTGTTTTTGACAATAGGCTGCATTTAATCAATTTCCACGTTAAGTAGGGAGGTGGTTTGGGGTGGATGGGTGAATCAAACATGGGACTTTCCTCAGGAGGCCACTGTTTGTGTCCCTTGTGAAACATAAGTGAAACATAAGTAAACGTAAGTGGTACTTATTTTAACCCAAGCCATGGTCTTTTCTTTACTAAACCTAACCAAGTAGTTTTGTTGGCTAAACCTAAACGTAATTGACAATGTAGTTTCTAAACTGTTAAAGCAACACAAGCGGTTAAAACACTACAATGTTGATATGACACGTATCCGTGGTATGCAGAAATGTTCAATGCTACACTCTAAGAAAAGTCCTTAAAAATACGGGCCAATGTACCGTGTTAATATGAAGGAATTTTCTGTATCGATTTTTCTGTATCGAGTTTGTCCTGTATTTTTTAAATATGCATTGCATTGTGGGAACAAGAACCTCCGCTAGCGCGGAAGTTGGAAGAGGCAGAGACCATCACACAAAATTTAGTTGAAATTTAGAATTTGGAGAAACCTTTCTCACACTTCTGTGGTAAAAAAAATCAACAATTAATGTCTAACCAAAATGATTTATGTTACGGACTTAACGTTAGCTCAGTATCGTTTTGTTGGAAAGCTGTTTTGTTGTTTAGTTCAGCTGTTGTCGACCATTAACGTTACCAGATACGCCAGGAATATTTTGCTGTCTCATTTTGAGACTAACGCAAGTTTGGTATTGTAATTTATGATTTACTAAAGCTTATATTTTATACTTCAGTGGACGTCAGGTAGAGTTATCCCCAGTTTTAGCCTCAGGCGGACTGATAGGTAATGTATAAATGCTAGCGTTAGCGTCTGTTTTCCCTCCAGAATGTAAAGGTTGGGCCTGCTATTTGGCTTGGTTCAGAGGATATACTATATATTTACAGAATTTTCTGTTTTAGGATTAACAGAAGTGTCCGTGAATGGTGCATCCTGGAGGACATCCTGTAAATCAACAGAAATTTCCATTTTAGGGTTGAAGAAAATGTCCTGGTAATTTTCCACCAGGACATTGTCTGCTTTTCTACGGATTTTTTTCTTAGAGTGTAACATTTTATTCTGGTGACTGGGTTGAGCTTTTTTTAGTGAAAACAGCCTCCAGCTTTTGCCAAAAACTACACTATGAGAGTGAATCAAAACAGTAACAAGGGAAAGTCACCAACGTGCAGTTAATGGCACTTTGTTTGAGTCCAGCTGTGGTGATTTAAACGTGATGTTGAACTTTTCACCCGTTGACAACATCATAAAGACCTTACTGTGTTAGTCAATCTTTCTTTAGTTTGATGTAATCTTTGTTTTTCCATGCATCCATCCTGGCACTGAATGCATTTTCTCACTGTGTCTTCAACACATGGGTATTGAAACAGGATGGTGACTAAAGCGCCTGGGCTTGGGAAGTTTTTTTAAAAAAAACACCCGTACCCCTTTTCAAGAAACAGGACTTAACTGTGGCTCTTTCTTTGTTGAATGGAAACACATTTCATTATGCAACTGGCTGAATTGAATTCCTGTGTAACTGCTGCGGGTGCCATCTGGTTTAGAAAAAAACAGCCAGTGCATGCCAAGTTCATTTGCTCTGTAAATAATAGAAGAGTTGGTACTGAAAAGCCTTCTGCACACCTTTCGGTTGCCTTTAAGCCAACATTCACACTCAGTATTCAGCACAGGAAAAGACTGGGAGCTCACCAACCCATAACATTGGTGCTCTTATACCGAGCATTTTGTGCAGCCACAAATCCGCCTTTAGTCTCTCCCATCTGGTGAACGTGGTGATCACACACCTCCACAAGCCACCCTTTTAATGGTTTTCAGACAGGATGTTCAGAATAGGCCGCGGTACTTTGTGCTAATGCTCCCGTCAGCGCAACATCACACAGCCTTAAAACGTCTGGAACATTCCACCACAAAATGGGTGAGAATGAGATCACTGGGTTTTTTGGGTTTGACATCACTCTCTTGTGTTAGAGCCTCGACTTCCTTTTCTTTCCTTTTCTTCTCTCTCGATCTTCATTACAGCACCTTAAGTACTTGCATCAAGGAATGTAATTGTTCAAATGTAAATCACAGATGTGTTGTGATGATGTAACCCACGGCTATGTGCCTTTAGATGATTTGTACAAGTCGCAGCAGATCTGCATTTATTCGGCCTTTGACATGTCCGGTGGCTCATGGGTGAATCATGTACTGTTTAAGGAACAGATTGTGTATTTGGAAATAGCTTGGAAGGTTTGATTTGTATATTTTTTTTATTTTATTTAAGCGAATTCCCGGAGCTTATTTGTGGAAAGACGATGTGGATTGTTTCTTTTGTCCACAAACTTTGTCCCTCTAGTCTGAGATAAAAATAATAATAAAAAAAAAATACTGGTATTGTGGTTGTATTGTGTTAAAATCTTATTCCTACTCAACATCTTTACATAACAGAAGATTCTCCTCACTTGTTTTCACTTATCTCCATCTTTGTTGCCACAGCTTCATATAGCTGAGAATCCCACAGTGTTGCAGTGTGATTCTCTGTGGCTTTTCTGTCCTCATTTCAGTGTTTTTTTGGGGGGGTTTTTTCAACCATTTTGCTGCTAAGCATGCTAAATATACATTTCTGTAAATTCCAAACATCGTGCCATATTTACAAAGTTGTGTATCTTATCTTTGTAAAGGATAAATCCGGTTTATTGCGTTCTTTTTGGCCATCATTTCCATCAGTCATGATGACACCGTATACTCACCAAAGTACTTGTTTAGATCAAGGCAACATCATACCAACAAAGTATAACAGGACAAGAAACACGAGCAGTCAGATTATTAGACAGGTTCTAAACAAGCCGACAGTTTAGCCGAGACTGTCCCTACTAGAGAAACAACGGCGTTGGCTCTTTAGAATGCCGCCAACCTTATGGTTAAAGGACGACTACTCTACCTACTGAGCTACTGCTGCCATTACTAACCGTACCATAGTTTATTTGCCATGACCACAATCTCTCCTAACCTTAATCATGTCATAGCTGCCATATGCACATTGTGGGAAGGAAGAATTTTAGGGCGTATTCACACCTGCCTTGTTTAGTTTGGTTGAATAGAACTCTGGAGCGTTTACCCTGGAGCGTTCATCCTCTCGGTGCGGTTCGTTTTGGCAGATGTGAACGCAGCAATCGCACTTGGGGTGCTCACCAAAAGAAGTGAAGGGGTGTTTTCGTTTCACTTCCAGACGAACTGCGGTACGGTTCGGTACGCTTCGTTTGTGGTGAGAACATGATCTGACCCCCCAACTTGAGAAAGCATTGCACTTTTTTGGATTAAACCAGCTCCGGTAGCAAGCTGCGCTCTGCATGTCAAAACCAGACATTATTACTACAGTAGAGCCTACGCTTGCCCTCGCTATTCACACCAGTACTAAACAGGTGTAACGTCAGGCTGTGTTGAAGACCACGGACATACCTGATGGATCTTCGGAAATATTTTCGGCCGATGAGCATGTCACAGTTTAGGAGAGTTAATGCACGCCTCCTCCTGAACTCTGTCTTGATGTGCGCCTTCGGCGACTCCAGTGCATCAATACATTGTTTTCCAGAGAGCAGTTTCTTTGCGCACCAAAATGATTGGTCCGATTGTAAATCCTGCCGTGTGAACACAAATCAAACTCGAGGCAATATGCAACGTTGTAACAATTTGATCCCTGATTCAGACCAGAGCAAACGAACTACAGGTGTGAAAACGCCCTAAAAAACATTGTCTTTGGACGTTAAAAAATATTTTGTCATTAAACACATTCCAGGGTTGCCGGCTGGGGTGGGAGGGGGGGCGGAGAGAGTGACCTGTTTGGGGACTTCAGAATTGCATCTCTGCTCTGCAGATAATGTGGTTCTTTTGGCTCCATCAAACCGTGACCAGTATCTCAGGGTTTTGTGTCACGAATGGAGCAGGAGATGGACAGGCGGTTCGGTGTGGCGTTAGCAGTAAAGCGGGCGTCGTACTGGAGCGTTGTGGTGAAGAGAGAGCTGAGCCGGAAGGCAAAGCTCTCGATTTACCAGTTCATCTATGCGTTCCAACCCACACCTATGGTCATGAGCTTTGGGTAGTGACCAAAAGAACTGGCCACCCGGCCCCGGATGAGCGGATGAAAATGGACGGATGGAGGGTTGCCTGACTATAGGGTCACCAGAGCAGGAAACGTCTTTTAATCGTTGCATTTCCTGATCTCCATTAACTTGGTGAGGTGAGTGTTATTATTACCATTAGGAATGATGGCTAAATCTTTAATAATAATTATGTTTTAATAATTATAAAATAGAATAGAATGCCTTTATTGTCATTGCATCATTAAAAACCATACAACAAAATTTGGAGTACTACTCCTGTAAGGTGCCGCAAGTTAAAAACACAACCTCCACCCATTCATTCATACATGTACCACACAATAATAATAATAATAATAATAAATAATGAAAAATAAAATAAAAAAATGTAGTAGCTAAAAACTGCTGTGCGAGATGCATGTTAAGATTATTTCACATATAAAAAGAAACATTCATCTTGTATATTTGTATCTGTTCAAGATGCGTATTGCTCTTGGGAAAAAGCTGTGATTGAGTCTGTTAGTCCAGGTTTTAAGTGATCTGTAGCGTTTCCCAGAGGGCAACAAGTCAAACAGATGGATGGTTATACATGAAACTGTAAGAATAACAGTAATAAAATAATACAAATAATAATTAACCATATTCATAACTTTTCAAAACATGTTACAAAGTGTTTACGAGGGCACTGCAGGGAGCTAGCTGCTGGACCTGACGTAGTGCTGACAGCGCTGTGCAAACTAAACAGATGGATGAATGTTTTATCAAGGTGTGTACTTATTCTTATTCTATATTTGGATTTGGGATTAGTTGTATTATGTAGCTTCCATCCACACCCACCTGTGTGTCTGACAAATAACCTACATGTTGTTACCACAGCAACTCAAGAGAAACAACAACAGAAAGGCTGGTATGTTTTCTCAACCATCAGAGAGTGATGGGGTGTGAAATTGGTCATTTCGGCACTGGTTACAGATGAAAAGTTGTCTAATGTGATGCTGCTATATCTACGAACAGTAACATGCATTGTGAATTATGATTGGATGAAAAACTTAAGATGTTTCTGAATATAAAGTGTAAAGACAAGAGCAACGATTTGCTGTTTAAGAACAGCAAATATTTGATCAACCAGCTGTGATCTGAATCACTCGCAGCGACATTTAGCACCACAGATGTCACAACAGGTGGTAGTAGGGTAAAACTTTGAACTAATAGATATCACCATGAAACTTTCCTAGTTGATTACTTACATTAAGACAATTATTTTTTGTATCACAAGTTTTCTGAAATGTTATGTTTAAATATGCAAATGATGCATTATCTTATTAAATATGTGCTAATTTGCATACATATCCACAACAGAAATGTGAACATTGGATAAAGCCAGGTTAGAAACTTGTGTTTCATTTTTTTGCCATATTAGAATGAAAGGTTTCTCTCTCTTTTTACATCTCTTTTTATCACTCCGTAAATCAAAAAATACTGTCAACAGCCATTATAAAATTAAATAAAATATTCTATAAATCAGGCTGTGAATGATATATGAACAAAGCCCTCTGTAAAACCTTAATACAAATTCCAGATTACAGCTTGAAACTCCTTTAACTGAACTGTGATTCTCTCACATTGAAGAGCATTCTTCCAGAGACTCTGCAGGATATGTTTTGCATATCTGAACTGATAATGCTGAATCTCTTTGTGGCTTTTACTATTGCAGTCAACTGAGGTGTCATACAAAAGGTTCTCTTATAGGAGGATAAGAGAAATCCTGCAAAGTCTGGGGGATAATTCAAATATCTCAGGAAAACATGCAACATATCAGACAAACACATCCCCACTTACACTGATGCCCCTGGGACTTGACTTCTCATAGGCAATAAGTCAGTATACATAATATATGTAATGGCTTTGCAGGAAGCCAGGGAGAGCGGTCTCAAGCTTTTACCTTTTCTTTCATCGCCCTCTAGTGGCCTCTGAGCTAATAAAAGAGCGAAACACACACTGCTCAGCCTGGAAAACACCGAGTGACGTTTGGCAAGTGCACTCACTCACACAGGAAGACCACGTTTGGGGAACTTTAGTGCCATCTAATACAATAATTTACCATTTTGTGAAATGCTGACATGCTGAGGGATAAGATAACATAAAATATCGATCGATCAATTGACTGTATTTCAGACACATACAGTAGGTCCATATCAGTGTAAAAATAATGAAATAAATACAATATGAGGACAACAACACAGAAGATATAATCATTGCCGTTCAAAAGTCCACAGTGAGTAAAACACATGCAGACATTCTGCACACCGCAAACAGCTCTACTCTGCACCTTTATAGACTGGTTTTACTGTATTCTACAAACAATATACAGCTTTATTCTGCACTTTAGTCTATTTTTTTTTTTTTTAAACTCTCTAACTCAGTTCTTATCCCGCATTATATTCCATATTTCACATTTCTTAATATCTATATCTCCTATATTCTATTATCCAGCACTATATCACTTTCTGCACTACATGCATATTTTTTATTAGTCCTGTATCTCAGTTGTTACCATGCACTATATTCATTTTTAACAGTTTCTTCATCTCCTGTTATTTTTATATCTGGTATATATATTTTTTTATACTCTGTATTACTTATTGTGTCATTTTACTAATATGTTTGCACTATGGAACTGTGTAGCTGACACTTGAATTTCCCTCGGGATCAATAAAATTACTATCTATCTATCTATCTATCTTAAGTAAAAGTATTAATACCACACTGTGAAAATACTCCACCACAAGTAAAAATCCTGCATTTGAAACCTTACTTAAGTAAAAGTATGTAGGCCTGAATGTTATCAGCAAAACAAAAGTACTCATTCTGCATAACAATTGTCCCTGTCAGTGCTTTACTATTATATATGATGTTTTTTAATGTTTTTAATATTAATGCTGCATTAATGTGTATGTTGCATTTAAAAAAAATTGTTTTTATGTTATTATGTAGGAGAATTTTCTCAACCAATAAAGGAACACTTCAAAATCACCAAATGTAATCTGAGAAGTGTTGGCTAAAGCAATTAGATAACTGTAGTGGGGTAAGAAAGATATAATATTTCACTCTGAATGCAGTGGAGTAAAAGTAGGTTATAAAGTAGCGTAAAGTGGAAATATTCAAGTAAAGTACAAGTAGGCCTAACGTTACCTCAATCAAATTTGTACTTAAGTAGGCTATACTAGTATTTGAGTAACTTAAATGTCGATAGTATTGTAACAAGGTTCCAAGTTTCGCCCACGCTCACCAAAACTAAGCCGTAAAAATGACTGGAACCTACCGAACAGTAGTAGGTCCTTTAGGCTAGTGGGAAGACACCCAAAATCTTGAGATAGCCCTACCGGAGGTATAGAACAAAGCACAACAATGTTTTTCATATCCTCTTAGGTCTCCTACATATGAAATGGATTCTTGTATACAAATATTTTACTGCAAAAGTGGTTAAATTGACAGATATTGTGACACACCACATAAATAAAAGAAATGCAAAATAAAGCCAAGCCGAATGGGAGATGATGCACCTAAACTCATGTCATTTCATAATGAAAGCTCCGATTGATCCCAAATGTGGTGTGATGGTGGACATGGGGTTCCTCTACATGTGTGAAGACACTGAATGTGAATATATTGATGCATTGAGGAAATACAGTACTACAAACGCATAAGTACAATAAGCGGAAATATCAAATTTGAAGGTCTATGATGAATGTATTCATTTACTTTTAGGTAGCGTTGGCTGGGATTGTCCCAGAAACACCAATCAGGGTTTAATGATGATTCATGACTGTTCTGAATCTAGCAATATATGATATGTAACTGTAGCAGGTATGCTCAGTGGTCTACTGTAAGAAATGTATGACGTGTTCCAAGCATGAAATGGAGGTAAATGGCATGTCTGCAGTAAATACGTATATCCCCTGACAGGGTGATGTGGCACCCCGATGTGAAGCTGCTAGCTGTACAGTATCGCTTACTTAAAGTTTTAAGTGCAAATCATTACTTGCAATTGTATCAAGAACATTTTATTTACTCCTTAAATTAAAGTTGATACAAAACTTTGAATAAGTGATATGTTACAATTTCTCCCTGATTGAATGGTATTATTATTAAGTATCTAGATTGACTGCATGCATGCCATTTACCCCCATTTCATGCTTGGAACATGTGATACATTTCTTAAAGGTCCCATGTCATGCTCATTTGCAGGTTGATACTCACATTTTGCGTTTCTGATAGAACATGTTTACATGCTGTAATGTTAAAAAAACAACTTTATTTTCCTCATACTGTCTACCTGAATATGCCTGTATTTATCCTCTGTCTGAAACGCTCCGTTTTAGTGCATTTCAACGGAATTGCGTTGCTAGGCAACAGTTTGGGTCCATGTGTACTTCCTGTCAGCTGTCATGTCTTTTACATACACTGCAACAGGAAATAAACTCGGACACATTTAGAATGTTTACGTTTAAAACCGTGTCATGGTCTACAGTATACTGTATATTGTATTTTTGTGACATCAACGGCTTGTTTCAAATGCACAATTTCTGAATACGGGCTGTGTGTATTTCTCCGTATATTGCACATTTTGATAGTTTAACAGTATTTTCTATAGCACTTAAACCTGCTTTATAATATAAAAGACATAAAAATCTCACTTTTTACAATATGGGACCTTTAATGTAGACCACTGCTACAGTTACATATAATATATTGCTGGATTCAGCATAGTCATACCATTCCAACAAACCCTGATTGGTGTTTCTGGGACAATCCCAGCCAACGCTATACCTAAAAGTAAGTGAATACATTCATCATAGACCTTCATATTTGATATTTCTGCTTTGTTGTACTTATGTGTTATGTCTCTTCACACGTGTAGAGGAACCCTCTACCCACTATCACACCAAATGTGGGCTCAATCAGAGCTTGCATTATGAAATGACATGAGTTTAGGTGCATCATCTCCCATTCAGCTTGGCTTTATTTTGCATTTCTTTCATTTATAGGGTGTGTCACAATATCTATTTAACCACTTTTGCAGTAAAACATTTTTATACAACCAAGCCAACATTTGTATGTGGGGCCCATGTGGGTGGTAAATGGGCTGAATAATTGGCCCTATATGGGATTGTCCGTGGGTTCCATAATGGCCCCGTGCCAATTGCCCTTGTGGGTTTCATGCAGGAGTACACTGGGTGTTATATGGGACCAATCTGGGCAACATAGACCAAAACCCATCTCAGCCCCAGGTTTTAAGTTCTATGTGGGAACTACATGGGCTGAAATATGGGTTGTAAGTGGGTTTGTTCACAGTTTCCATGTTGGCCCCATGCACTAATTTCCCAGCAGTGACCCAACTAGGACCCACACGGGTAGCCCACATGGGGAGCCCATGTGGGACCTACTTAGATGATCCAAGTGGGCCCCAGATAAGATGCCCATTTTGGGCCCATACCCACTTGGTACCCAGGTACCCCCAGCAGAACCCATGTAGGGCCCACAAAACCATGTTGGCTGAACTGGTTGGTAAAGAACTGGCAGCAGGGTTGCCTTTATATTACTGTAAAATTAACATTATTATACTGTCGCTGAAATTTACAGCTTTGTACTGTTAATGAAAAATACAGTTTGAACCTTATTAATTTCACAGTATTTTACAGTTAATTTACTGTTTAAAGATACATTATATAGCTGCTTTTCACCTTTCTTTTACATGATCTCACTGATTTGTTTTAATGCACTATTTAGGTTGTATTTTTTACATACATTTTAATAAACATAATTTTTTGCCTAGATGAATAGACTTAGCAGGTTACAGACAGGAATAGTCACACTAAATACAATTAAAGGCACTTGTTAGGAAAAAGGCTATAATAGACTTGTTGACACTTTTCCCAAAATGTGTGTCTATAGCTGAGCACAGAATGCAAACCAGAACAACATGTGAGTGAAGAACAATAAAGCTAATTCACTGATTTTCCAATCATTTACAATGTACAAGCCTCACATGTGCAGATCAGGTCCCAGAATTAAAACAATACTGCATGAAACTGTTACTGATGATACTTTAAACAGTTGATCAGCAGTAAAGTGCTGTTTTTTAAGAATGCATTATAGTTCAGTTAAAAAACGGCCTATGAGCGTAATTTAACAGGTTTTCTTTTGTATTAATAGTAAAGCACTGTTTTTAGCAATAACAGGTTAATACTGTTGAAATCCTGCTGTAAATTAACAGCAATTGTTTACAGTGTGGGAAGAATCCATTATAGGAGACTTAAGAGAATATGAAAAACACTGTTGTACTCTGTTCTACCTCTGGTATCTCGAAAGCTAAAGCACTTCAGGGGGGCTTTCCCTCCAGCCCCTGCTGTGTAGTTTAACCCCGCCCGGTGGCTCCGGTCCAGACCACAGCCACATGTCCACGCCCAGTCCTGCTGGCTGGCACCACCCGGTGTGGGCGGGCCATGAGGCGGACCAGGCTCTCGAGCAGACTTCAGACTACAGAGTTCTCAGCTCGAGGAAACAACAACAGTACCCGCGCGCTTCCTCTCTAGGATTTCGCTTTTCTTTCTCGGACATTGAAACCACCATCACGAGCGGTGTGTATGACATCATGACTGGGGATGTTTACTCGTTATTTAGCTGTTAGCTAGCTAACTCCACTGTAACGTTATTATGTTACAGGAGTTATTATAGCCACTGTAGGCTACTGTACATGTGGGTAGACTGCCCTGTAACCTCAATTCTTATTATTATTACTAATAATATGAGCAACTAGCAGTCAACTTAGTAATAGGCTACTTACTTACTATTCTCTGTACTTAATATCAGTTTACTCCTCCGTGGTGTCTTCGTTGAAGACTGTTGGTTGGTCAGCTGTGGCAGCCTAGAAATGGGTCAACTATTAGAACATTTACATAGGCAAATTAGTTCCTATATCAGCTCAATGTTGGAACAACTAGCATACTAATATTCATATGAGCATAATGTAATTGACTCCATTGCGTGAGCTTTAACAGAATATGGTACATGTTTTAAGCTTAAAAGTGGGTAAAGTCTGTCGGCTATAATCATTAAAAGATGAGAAAATAAATAGCATTATTTGCCTATTATATCATTTCAAACCAAGAAATAAAGACATTTGGTTATTGTTTCAAGAAAATGTGTGAATGCTTCATACTGAATATGAGGAACGCTGTTCTCTGTGTTTTTCAGACAGTAACCATGCACTCTACGGAGGGAGACGCAGACACACTACCTGGTGCTTTATGAAGACGAGAGGATGAACTGGTTGCCTCCTGTGCTTTATCTTGTGTTACTTCTTGATTCTGGTAAGTAAACCCAAGTTCAATCAGATAAAGTTAAGACATTTTTTTTTTTACAACATTTGTTGAATACCTTAGATGCCATTCTCCTCAACACACCCTCTTATTGTTATGAAAGCTGACGACTCATTAATTGCCCTATAGCTGCTGCCAGGTGTGTCTTTGTACCTTGTGCTCTCTTCATAGCTCTGTTTGAGTCAGACTGCTGCATCACGTGTTAATGTTGTTCACACAGTGCTCGGTTCCCTTCCTGCTCCGGTCATTGTCAACGTCAGCTCTTTCAACTTCCACCATGTCCTGCATTGGGTTCCTGGGCCTGGCACACCATCAGGAACATGTTACGAGATCATCAGGAGGTAATTTCCCTGTCTACCATTTCCTGCCACACATGGTCATGTCTTGAAGGTAACCTGCAAATTGTAAAAAAAATTGCAAAAACTCTTGCGAGACTCGCTGCCCGATGACCTATCCTAGGGGTCAGCAACCTGCGGCTCCGGAGCCACATGTGGCTCTCTGGCCCCTCTCCAGTGGCTCCCTGTGGATTTTTAAAAATGGAAATGAATAACTGTTTTTTTGTTTATATTTTCATTTTTATTTATTAAGGTTGTAGGTACGACGGTACGACGGAGTATTAGGGCCACATTGAGGAAAAAAAATAATCTGAGATTTCGAGAATAAAGTCATAATATTACGAAAGTAAAATCATAGGTATGAGAAAAAAAAGTCGTAATATTATGATAATAAAGTCTTAAGTTTAGGAGAAAAAGAGTCTTTATATTATGAGAATAAGATCATAAGTTTAAGAGAAAAAAGTCGTAATATTATCTGAATAAAGTAATAATATTATAAAGTAGTAATTTGACTTGCTATTTTCTTTGGTTACGACTTTTTTTTCTCATAAAGTTATGACTTTATTCTTGCAATATTACAACTTTATTTCTCCTTAAGTTACGACTTTTTTTCTCGTAAAGTTATGACTTTATTCTCGTAATAAGACTTTTTTCTCGTAAAGTTATGACTTTATTCTCGTAATGTTACGACTTTTTTCTCGTAATATTATGACTTTATTCTGGATATCTCAGATGTTTTTTCCCTCAATGTGGCCCTAATACTCCGTAGTACATTTGCACTTTGGCCCTCACTGCATTAGACTTATATACTATAAACTCAGACTATAAACTGTGTTACCTTCATCACAATGCTCTAATGTTTTGCGGCTGCAGACAGATTTTTTTTTTCTTTGCCTAAAATGGCTCTTTTGATAGTAAAGGTTGCTGACCCCTGACCCATCCTTACTTTATTGGAGATCAATGCCTAACCTTTACCATCTCGCGAGAGTTTACCAACTCGTGGGTTTCCTTCTAGACACGACCACCACACATGGCCTGATCCCTCTTTGCCAACATCCCATCAGACTGTATTCTGTACATTTGATCTTATTCACTTGAGCTCCAGTGTTTCCTTCGGCTGGGTATCGAACCTCAACAATTTTCTTTGGTAACATTGTAAGCTGTCAAGCACCCAAAGTTGGCATGAAATGTCTGGTCAAATTCATAATCAGATCTTAATATAACAAGTAAGGGATAATGTACAGCGAGCCGGTCATTGTTGTGAAAGAATCCCAGATGCTGCTGGTGGACGGGGGGTTTCTCATCGCCCTGAAGGGGACTCTTTCACAACAACGACCCGCTAGCTGAAATCAATATTTTGACACAAAAATGGTCCTCCAGAGTCCGACATCAGAGCTGCGCCCATAGCAACGGTCTGCTATACAGACATTACAGACTGCAGAACGCCGTGATTGACCAATCAGAATTGAGTATTCAACACAGCCATGTAATAAAAAGCTAGAAAGATGGGGAAAATGGGGGTGCAGCACAGCCTGAATTACATCAGGGTATCACCCAGGTCCGTCTATAATGTCAGATACCCTGAGTTCAGTACATCATAGCATCTCTTGTAATATAAGGCTAGACGTACTTCCTTTCAGCCACTGGGAAATTCCACAGCATTCTTCTTTTAACCCATTAACAGGCTATACATTATTTTGCTTTTAAGAATCAAAAGTTAATTAATTGTATCTTTTACTTCCCGATGCAGTTCAGAAGTTTGACTTCTTTTGTTAAATGAAAAACATGTTTTGTGGAAAAAACATAAAAGAAAACAAAAAAAACCTGTTGTGGTATCAGTTAATAAAGTCAGGTGGCATGTTGACACCAGTATTGAAAAATTACAAAGATACCCAGCCCTAGTGTATATTTTTTTTAATTTCCAAAAAGCAGCTATTTTTTCCCCCATACTTTACGATAGGGTCACATCTATATTCTCCATCTACCTGTTCTGTTTCATCAAAGCTGTATTGTGGTCCAAACTGAGAAAGGAAAATACAGTTGTAATGTGTACTCCATTACATTTTGGAAACGTTACGATTACTTCCACTAAGGAGGTTTTTGTTATGTGTCTTGTATTCTGCTTGATTTTGGTCGTCAGTTATCAGGATATCTCCGAAAACTTTTGAAAGAGTTGTGTCAGAACAATAAGTTGGGCCATGGGCCAAGCAAGAACTGCTTAGTTTTGTGTGTGTGGTTAACCCCACCATGTGGCCAGTTAAGACTTTACATTTTGGCTCATTACTCTTGAGATACGGAGAGGCGTCATCCTGCTGGGCTCCTTGGGGGAACTATGAGCTGTAGAAAATCATTTTCCCTGGATTTCGTGGTTCAGAGCAAATCATTCAGTTTTGGCGATGCCGTCTTAACAGATTGTCTGATATTTAGAATTCTTCCCCCCGTCCTTATTCAAATTCCATCCTACCATCACCAAATCTGATAGATAAAGCAGGTTTTCAGTATTCCTTTGGATTGCCTTTATGTTTGTTAACTAAAGTCATTAGTCTGCCACAGTGGCAGGAAGTGAAAAAAGTTAATTTCAGACCCTGCATATAACCCAAGTTGAGTTTGAGTTGTTTCTTGACCTTGTGAACAGCAGTTGACAACAATTTCCACTCGAGGTCCGTTTACTTACAACTTCACGAGAAGTCCTAAAAGTGTCCAGAATAATGGAAAGTTTGATCTACATTTCAATGACAACTGACTGAACTTCACTGTGTAATCGAGTCGAAAGCTCTCGAACAAGCTGATAAGTGATAAGGGAACCTTGAATAGAGTCAAAACCCAGGTTGTAATAAATCAAATTTTTTCTTTAAAGAAAAAATATCCTTAGATTGCAACATCCTAGGGACAGCTTCTGTATTCTTGCACTTTGTGTCTTTACTATAGAGACAGTAGAGAGACAACAGGAAATGAAAGTAAAGACAAATGGATGCCGACATGCATCAAAGGTCCCCAGTGGACTCGAGGACATTGTGGTTCATTTAATTCAATTCAAATCACTTTATTTGTCCCCGAGGGGCAATTGTAGAAGCTTTTAGAGTTTACAATTAACAACACAATACAGGAAAAATGTAAACATCTTGAAAGTTAAAAATAATGATACTACTATAGTACTAATAAATTATGATACTAGTAAAATACTTACAATCAATATTTTGACACAAAAATGGTCCGCCAGAGTCCGACATCTGAACTGCGCCCAAAGCAAAGGTCTGTTATACATAGCAACGGTCTGTTATAGAGAAATTACAGACCGCAGAACGCCATGATTGACCAATCAGAATCTAGTATTCAACACAGCTGTGTAATAATTGATGTTAATGTCATAATTCTGCAGTCTTATAGATATTAGAGCTGTGCAACTGCGAGGCCTATCATTACACAAATGGATATTTTGTATATATTATTTCATATTCATAAGGAAAATAGTCAGTATAAATAAAACAAAATAGGGCTGTCAATCGATTTAAATGTTTAATCGCATGATGGTACCTAGTTAATCGTGATTAATCACAAATTAATAATCCATTTATTATCTGTTCAAAATGTACCTTAAAGGGAGATTTGTCAAGTATTTAATACTCTTATCAACATGGGGTTGGGAAAATATGCTGCTTTATGCAAATGTAGGTATATATATGTGTTATGTATAGTAACATGGCAGCCCAACAGGCAACAACAGCTGTCAGTGTGTCAGTGTGCTGACTTGACTATGACTTGCCCCAAACTGCATGTGATTATCATAAAGTGGGCATGTCTGTAAAGGGGAGACTCGTGGGTACCCACAGAACCCATTTACATTCACATATCTTG
This sequence comes from Sebastes fasciatus, assembly GCF_043250625.1. NCBI lineage: Eukaryota > Metazoa > Chordata > Actinopteri > Perciformes > Sebastidae > Sebastes > Sebastes fasciatus. Next base: position 4,179,972 of record NC_133808.1, on the reverse strand, counting down.
AGGTCAGAGGTCAAGGGGACCCCTTTAAAACGGACCATGCGCTGTTTTTTTCTCGACAAAATGTAGCATAACTTCGTAGCGTTATTTATCCTCCTTCCCGACAAGCTAGTATGACATGGTTGGTTCCTCAGGTTTTCTATTCATATGATACCAGTATCTTCACTCTCACTTTAAAACTGAGCCCGCTACAACCTAAAAATCGTAAGTTGTGTTAATGCGTTAAAGAAATTAGTGGTGTTAAAACAAATTTGAGTTAACGCTTTAACATTTACAGCCCTAATAAAATGATACTGCAGAAAAATCTGAATCGTTATATTTGATATACATCTGTGTGAATTTGTCATGTTATATCGACCTTATCGGTTTTTCTCAGCCACGAGGAACAACCGCGACCTTTGATTTGGTCATGTTCTCAGTCAGTACATGGTCTTGTCTGACAATCTGTGGCTTCCTTTATCATCTTCTTTGATGGAACATTTGACTGTGGGAAACTTTTTCTCTCTTAAACCTCTGCTTACTTTGAGTGTGGCTGAGGAGTTGTGTCACAGCGGTGTTTGTTTCCATCCATTAGGCATCTAGTGTGGCATCTAGTATGCGTGTTATGCAGCTGTGACCGCAGAGAGGCCGGCTGATGGTTTTAAAGGAACTGATGATTCTACTGCTCTTATAAAAAGCTCTTGGGACAAGTTTGTTTGTGTGTGTGTGTGTGTGTGTGTGTGTGTCTTTCAGTTTCAGATGATCTCATCTTTGGTTTTGACAGTCATTGTGAAGGTTAAAATTCCATTTGATCGTATGTGCCTGCATTGACAGAACTGAATACATATGATTCATTTCATTTCTGCATTGAACTTGGAACCTGTAATATGATAATGTGTTTTGATAATGTTAGTAAGCCACTAAATCCATTGTTGTCCAACTCTATTACACTGTGTCACTGGGTGACATGTTCCTTCATTACCATGAACACACACACACACACTGTAGTTTATTTTTTATCTCAGTCCAACATACACCGCCCTGCTGCCACAAACACTGGTTCACTAGAGAACATGTAAGCAAATAGTTGCCTATTTGCACATCCAGCAGATACAGCAACATTCATTTTGAGTTTGAGTTTTTAACCACTTGATAATCTCCTTTTAGCTCTGTTTTGGTCTCCACCAACTCCTGATAAAAAAATATCTGGGTCTTTAGCTGCTAAATGTTCCATGTTCACCAGCTAGTTACCAACATTATCTGTCGCTCAGTAGAAATAAAGGCAACTACAGATCGCTACACTTTTCTGTGGGATTGTCTGCACCATTCCCATTGTCAGTCATTTGATCCATTGTTGATATAAAAATATTGATTATTGCAGCTTTATGTACATCACAAATAATAGAATAACATGATTGCCAGCTAGCAATCGCTAGTCTTAGCTGCCCTAAATGCAGGGAGGTCTAAAGCAGCCATAATCAATATTTTCATACATACAATGACCAAAGACATGCAGATTAGGTTCATTGTTGGCTCTAAATTGCTCGTAGGTCTTAATGTGAGCGTGAATGGTTGTCTGTCTCTATGTGTCAGCCCTGTGATAGGATGGCGACCTTTACAGGGTGTACCCCGCCTCTTGCCCAATGTCATCTGGGATTGGAACCCTGCAGCACTTAGCTAATCAATGAATGGATAACAACAACGGATGGCGAAATTTGAATTGTTTTTCTAACCGACTCTGGAACTTTTTAGGGATTTGAAACAAAGAGTGAACAAAACGAGTGTATATTGGACTTACATTCATCAGGTGTCCACAAAGTCCAAATGAATGCCTATGTTGCTCCGTGTCTGCCGGATGTGTAAACACGCAACTGTATGCGAACAAGTTCACCATATAAACTTAAACGTCGATGATATGTCAATATTACATTCACAGTTTGTTTTCTGTGCCTTCGAGTGGCCAAAAAAGTAATTATAGTCCTCGTTAACTGCAGACATTTTGACTTGTCAAAGTAGGGAGTGCGGGGATTTGTTCCCTGTGTGATTTGGAATATTGACACATTTTGAAATGGGACTACATTTTTGAGACATTGTCAACAGACATATTGGTTCTTTACTGCATCCGCCCAAAGGGGGCACCCCTGGAGTAGAAAGCAAAGGGTCCTTAAGACAAAGGTGACCTTGATACACTGTGTATTTTGATGGATGGCCAGTTAAACGCTTGATCATGCAGGAATATTCCTTTCAAACTTTGAGATCTGAAACAATCACCTGTTTCATAGAAACCTGCCCAAATAGTGTATGGGGGAAAAAAACACGAGCCAATTTTCATATACAGCAGCAGCAAGGAATCATTTCCTTGATCGTGCACTGTTGACTCCTAGTGGTCCAACAGAAACAACTCACTGTCAGGGGGGGGAAAAAAAGGCACTGCCAACTCCATGTGTATTGGAAAGTCAACACACACACACACACACCACAAGTTGAAATAAACATCAGAGATGCTTTGCTAGAAGCAGAAACTGCAGGAGCAACGTAGGACATGATGTTGCAAGTTCCTCCTCTTGGTAGTAGTCATTGGTGGCAGGGTGGTCAGAGCATTCACACTGTTGGGAACCCTTCTGCATCTTCAGCAGGTATCTCAGGGTCACAAGCGTTTCGTCCCTTAGCCTGTGCGCTTCACATGAGTGGGGCAGCGGAGACTACATTAGGCTTCGCCTGCGGAAGGGTTCCAACTGCGGGCTCTTGTCAACCACAGCCACCTTGAGATGCTCTCAGCTGCCATGGCTATTCCCCCAGTGGCTTTCGTCAGTTGTTTGGGTTCCAAACCGATCCTCTGTAAGAAGTAGCGCACTGATGTTGCTGGGAAACCGCGGCAGCCGACTTCGATGGGGGAATAAGGCTGCGTGCCAACCTTTTTGTAAATAGAGGATTAGCTACAGTATGACGAGGGACCGTGACACACATGGGACGTTGGTACATTAATAAATGTATTAATTAAAAAATACATCTCAGTAATCCTTTCAATGCAATACAATCCAACAGCAGCACAAGCTACAGCCTCTCCAAAACAGTCCCAAAAACTTCATGACACAACTTCATTCACAACCTTCATGAAGGGTTTATCGCAGGACTGATGCATTAGACTTCATTCGGTTGAGCTACAGTAGGCGGACCTACAGTAAACACAACTGCTGACCTTCTCAATCAGAGAGTTTTATATATCGTCTGTAAACAGTATTTGGAACATACTCACGCTAATATTCAACACAGAATGTCTGTAATGTGGGTACTATTAAACTAGACCCCAGCCTAAACTAGGTTTTTTGAGGCCCATGCTCATGTTGTGAGTTGTTTAAGAGTTAAAAAGTCTGATAATGATATATCGGTTGATTTTTTATTTTTTTTAATTATATTTACGTGAATGCATGTCATCAACATTTTTGAGAAGGATCCCTTAAATTAGATTTTTGTAAACAAGATAAATACTGAACAGGACATTTTACAATTAAATAATGAACTTGTCAGTGCTCTCTGGTGTACATCTATTCAAATACAAACACTGGCATTTCCTTACTGCAATTTCTTGTTAATTACTAATGCTGATATATCTGTGTTGAGCAAATATCGGCCGATAATCATACTGTACTATCAAGTGTGTGATAGTTTTGTTACCTGCTAGGCAGCTGAACGAGCAGTTTTCCTGCCATACTGGGAGCACTGCAAGCCTGAAATAACATGTTTGCGCTCTGTTTGTCTTTGTGCAGGGTGAACTGGAGAACAAAAAAACTGAAACCGCCACTGTGCTCAAATGAGACATCACTTAAGCTGAAGTTTCCCGACAACCGTGTGGAATATACCCTGACTGTCCAGGCGTCCTACAACCAAACCCTGTCTCCAGAGTCCCGCAAATACAGCTTCAAACCTGACATACAGAGTACGTCAACATGAGCGTCTTTGTTCTGAGTTGCATGCTTGTTGCCTTGGATTTAATGAATGACATATTATATTATGATTTGTTGCTGACAGATAACGCCGAGTCTTATTTATTCTACCAGGTAGGGAGAATAGAGGCTATTTTTCTCATTTTACCCTCTGTTAAGTAGCAGCTTTTGAGCAAAGCTAACTATTAACTAGTGCTGAAATGATCAGTCAATGAGTGCATTTCCAACCACTTGTTTTTTATGCACATTTTAAATTTGCGCATTAAAAAAGTAGCAGAAATTTGGAAAAATAAAAAAACTCAAAAACGTTTTTAGGCTTAGCTTAGGTGGAAAAGTTGGTGTATCGATAAAAGCAAAATATGTGCAGCGGAAGCAGCACACTTAGCAAATGAATCATGTTGTCCATGACGCATGTGACTCTAACTTCCACTGAAGCCTCGGCTCCGTTGAGGAGACGACAAGTATAGTCAGACGAAAACATCAGATCTGCGTGGAGGTCTTTCCATCATGTTTTCGAAATTGTTTTGATTTGCACCGATACCACTTTTTTTCAGACCGAGTACAAGTACTTACATTTGGGTACTCGCCAATACCGAGTACCAATACGAGTACTTCTCTGTGCCAAAAGACCCTCGTTAACAGCCAGCTGGAGGGTGTGAGCGGCACACGGCAGGCCGGCGAGTCCCGCATATGAGGCGGTGCGCCGCGACCGGCTCTATGTCGGCTTGGAAAGGCTCGGGGCGAAGGTGGCTCGCGGCCGCAGCTTTACAGTGCTCCCCGCCTGGACCTCGCCACACCGTGGACACCGCCGGGTTTGGCCCCCTGCTCCCGGTGCGACTGTCGACCGGGGCGGACTGTATTCAGTGCGCCCCAACCGCGTCGTGCCGCCAGATCGGGGCTCGGCCCACGTAAAAGGCGCCTGGGGTCTTCGGCGATGTCGGCAACCCACCCGACCCATCTTGAAACACCGACCAAAGAGTCTGACACACGCGCGAGTCAGAGGGTGTAAGCAAAACCCCGTGGCGCAATGAAAGTGAGGGCCGGTGCGCGCCGGCTGAGGTGGGATCCCGGCCCAGCGGGGTCGGGCGCACCACCGTAAAGTGGTATCGATGCCATTGTATCGGAGCCGTTTTGCAAGTACGAGTACATGAGCAAAGTATCGGACCCGATACCCGATACTGGTATCGGTATCGGTGCATCCCTAGCTTTGATCATGGTAGAAAACCTTTGCATGAGGTGTGACCGGCGCTCTTTTAATTATGTCATCTCGTTACACCGTCTTCTGCAACTGTTTATTGGCACTCTACTGGAGAATCAGCGCCACCGGCTGTTTATCTCGATGTGCCCATCTTCTAATACAGTAGTGGAAGAAATATCTCAACATTTTTTTTTACAACATTTGTTGAATACCTTAGATGCCATTCTCCTCAACACACCCTCTTATTGTTATGAAAGCTGACGACTCATTAATTGCCCTATAGCTGCTGACAGGTGTGTCTTTGTACCTTGTGCTCTCTTCATAGCTCTGTTTGAGTCAGACTGCTGCATCACGTGTTAATGTTGTTCACACAGTGCTCGGTTCCCTTCCTGCTCCGGTCAATGTCAACGTCAACTCTTTCAACTTCCACCATGTCCTGCATTGGGTTCCTGGGCCTGGCACACCATCAGGAACACAGTACAAGATCATCAGGAGGTAATTTCCCTGTCTACCATTTCCTGCCACACATGGTCATGTCTTGAAGGTAACCTGCAAATTGTAAAAAAATTTGCAAAAACTCTTGCGAGACTCGCTGCCCGATGACCTATCCTAGTGGTCAGCAACCTGCGGCTCCGGAGCCACATGTGGCTCTCTAGCCCCTCTCCAGTGGTTCCCTGTGGATTTTTAAAAATGGAAATGAATAACTGTTTTTTTGTTTATATTTTAATTTTTATTTATTAAGGTTGTAGGTCAATGGTACGACAGTACGACGGAGTATTAGGGCCACATTGAGGGGAAAAAAAAATCGGAGATTTCGAGAATAAAGTCATAATATTACGAAAGTAAAATCATAGGTATGAGGAAAAAAAATCGTAATATTATGATAATAAAGTCATAAGTTTAGGAGAAAAAAGTCGTAATATTATCTGAATAAAGTAATAATATTATAAAGTAGTAATTTTACTTGCTATTTTCTTTTGTTACGACTTTTTTTTCTCGTAAAGTTATGACTTTATTCTTGCAATATTACAACTTTATTTCTCGTAAAGTTATGACTTTATTCTCGCAATATTACAACTTTATTTCTCGTAAAGTTATGACTTTTTTTCTCGTAAAGTTATGACTTTATTCACGTAATATTACGACTTTTTTTCTCGTAAAGTTATGACTTTATTCTTGTAATATTACGACTTTTTTTCTCGGAAAGTTATGACTTTATGCTCGTAATGTTACGACTTTTTTCCCGTAATGTTACGACTTTTTTCTCGTAATATTATGACTTTATTCTGGATATCTCAGATGTTTTTTCCCTCAATGTGGCCCTATTACTCCGTAGTACATTTGCACTTTGGCCCTCACTGCATTAGACTTATATACTATATATTCAGACTATAAACTGTTACCTTCATCACAATGCTTGATTTTTTTTTTTTTTAATTATATTTACGTGAATGCATGTCATCAACATTTTTGAGAAGGATCCCTTAAATTAGATTTTTGTAAACAAGATAAATACTGAACAGGACATTTTACAATTAAATAATGAACTTGTCAGTGCTCTCTGGTGTACATCTATTCAAATACAAACACTGGCATTTCCTTACTGCAATTTCTTGTTAATTACTAATGCTGATATATCTGTGTTGAGCAAATATCGGCCGATAATCATACTGTACTATCAAGTGTGTGATAGTTTTGTTACCTGCTAGGCAGCTGAACAAGAGCAGTTTTCCTGCCATACTGGGAGCACTGCAAGCCTGAAATAACATGTTTGCGCTCTGTTTGTCTTTGTGCAGGGTGAACTGGAAAAAACTGAAACCGCCACTGTGCTCAAATGAGACATCACTTAAGCTGGAGTTTCCCGACAACAATGAGATATATACCCTGACTGTCCAGGCGTCCTACAACCAAACCCTGTCTCCAGAGTCCCGCAAATACAGCTTCAATCCTTTCACACAGAGTACGTCAACATGAGCGTCTTTGTTCTGAGTTGCATGCTTGTTGCCTTGGATTTAATGAATGACATATTATATTATGATTTGTTGCTAACAGGTAGGGAGAATAGAGGCTATTTTTCTCATTTTACCCTCTGTTAAGTAGCAGCTTTTGAGCAAAGCTAACTATTAACTAGTGCTGAAGTGATCAGTCAATGAGTGCATTTCCAACCACTTGTTTTTTATGCACATTTTAAATTTGCGCATTAAAAAAGTAACAGAAATTTGGAAAAATAAAAAAACTCAAAAACGTTTTTAGGCTTAGCTTAGGTGGAAAAGTTGGTGTATCGATAAAAGCAAAATGTGTGCAGCGGAAGCAGCACACTTAGCAAATGAATCATGTTGTCCATGACGCATGTGACTCTAACTTCCACTGAAGCCTCGGCTCCGTTGAGGAGACGACAAGTATAGTCAGACGAAAACATCAGATCTGCGTGGAGGTCTTTCCATCATGTTTTCGAAATTGTTTTGATTTGCACCGATACCACTTTTTTTCAGACCGAGTACAAGTACTTACATTTGGGTACTCGCCAATACCGAGTACCAATACGAGTACTTCTCTGTGCCAAAAGACCCTCGTTAACAGCCAGCTGGAGGGTGTGAGCGGCACACGGCAGGCCGGCGAGTCCCGCATATGAGGCGGTGCGCCGCGACCGGCTCTATGTCGGCTTGGAAAGGCTCGGGGCGAAGGTGGCTCGCGGCCGCAGCTTTACAGTGCTCCCCGCCTGGACCTCGCCACACCGTGGACACCGCCGGGTTTGGCCCCCTGCTCCCGGTGCGACTGTCGACCGGGGCGGACTGTATTCAGTGCGCCCCAACCGCGTCGTGCCGCCAGATCGGGGCTCGGCCCACGTAAAAGGCGCCTGGGGTCTTCGGCGATGTCGGCAACCCACCCGACCCATCTTGAAACACCGACCAAAGAGTCTGACACACGCGCGAGTCAGAGGGTGTAAGCAAAACCCCGTGGCGCAATGAAAGTGAGGGCCGGTGCGCGCCGGCTGAGGTGGGATCCCGGCCCAGCGGGGTCGGGCGCACCACCGTAAAGTGGTATCGATGCCATTGTATCGGAGCCGTTTTGCAAGTACGAGTACATGAGCAAAGTATCGGACCCGATACCCGATACTGGTATCGGTATCGGTGCATCCCTAGCTTTGATCATGGTAGAAAACCTTTGCATGAGGTGTGACCGGCGCTCTTTTAATTATGTCATCTCGTTACACCGTCTTCTGCAACTGTTTATTGGCACTCTACTGGAGAATCAGCGCCACCGGCTGTTTATCTCGATGTGCCCATCTTCTAATACAGTAGTGGAAGAAATATCTCAACAACTATGGGACGGATTGTCATGAAATTTTGGTGCAGACTTTCAGAGAATGAATCCTATAGACTCTGGCGATCCCGGGACTTTTCATTTAGCACCATCAGCAGGTCACTACGTCACTTTGTCCAATACTTTGGTTTTTGACCAAATAACTGCCAAACTAATCCCATCAGCTTCAGCTGTACTTTGTGTTTAGTCCTAATTAGCAACTGTTAGCATGCTAACACGCTAAACTAAGACGATGAACATGATAAACGTAATACCTGCTAAATATTACGTTGACCATGTCATTGTGAGCATGTTAGCATGCTGACATTACTGAAACCTAAATATAGCCTTCTTTCGGACTTCACGCAGACATGAAAATGGCACCATTGTGTTTTGCTGATTCTTAGTAAGTTAGAAAAAATAGCCAACTTTTACAAAAACCAAATCATCCTCTTTTTATCCCCATCTCCAGTTGAGGTATACTGAGAGAAATGGAGTTTTTTAGCTGCGACAAGCAGCTCTATAGCTCTGTCGGTTGGTCGGGTCACAAACATTTCCCCTAATGAGACATAAATTTAAAAAATAATGTGCTTTCTTCTTGTAACAAGCCAAAATAGGTCCTCCAAAAGTCTCTCTGGCTGGATGTGGCAACTGCATCCAAATCAACATTTCACTCCCTAAAGCTGACCCGAGCTCAGGAATCGATGATATCAAGACATTCTACGGTGGTTCTCAGTTCAGAGTGTCTTGGAGGATACCTAATGAAGCAGCGGTAAGACATCCATTTCTCACCTATGTCTTCTAGTGAACTGTCCTGTGTATGAAAGACTACGTTTTCATGAAGTATTACGTTTATTTGAATTCCTCTTACCATGTAATATAGACACAGCCAGTTAACCAAATGTTTTCCAGAGAGAGATACAGTTGTCTCATTGGTTGAGTTAAACCTTAGTAGATGGAGGCGAGGAATGAGAGCAAGTTGGATCCTGGATATCACACAATGTTGGACTCACTTCAAAATTTTATTCACTTCAAAAATCACGTCATGTTTTGTTAAGGGCTGTCGAAGTTAACGCGTTAACGCTAATTAATTTTAACGGCACTAATTTCTTTAACGCATTAACGCAACTTGTGATTTTTAGGTTGTCTTACTAGCTTGTCGGCAAGGAGGATAAATAACGCTATGAAGTTGCAGTACATTTTGGTGAGGAAAAACTGTCAATGGCCAGTTTCAAAGGGGATCCTTGACCTGTAAATGGGTTCTATGGGTACCCACGAGTCTCCCCTTTACAGACATGCCCACTTTATGATAAACACATGCAGTTTTGGGGCAAGTCATAGTCAAGTCAGCACACTGACACACTGACAGCTGTTGTTACCTGTTGGGCTGCAGTTTGCCATGTTATGATTTGAGCATATTTTGTATGCTAAATGCAGTACCTGTGAGGGTTTCTGGACAATATCTGTCATTGTTTTGTGTTGTTGATTGATTTACAATAATAAATACATACACACATTTACATAAAGCAGCATATTTACCCACTCCCATGTTGATAAGAGTGTTAAATATTGAGAAAAAATCTCCCTTTGAGGTACATTTTGAACAGGTAAAAAAAGCATTAATCGCGATTAATCATGGGCAATCGTGTGATTGATCATGAGTAAATATTGTAATGGATTGATGGCCCTAGTTTTGTTTATTGTTAGTTTTATTGTATTGCTTCTCAGTGTGATCTGTGGTGATGTTTACTTCTTAACAGACCCTTTTCGCAGCTGACCTTTTGACTCATCAAAGCAGGAAAAGCGCCATCACAGTGGCCACATTCCATTTAGTGTCCCAGTAAGCCACGTCAGTGAGTGAGCACGCACAACACCAGAGCCCTGGAACAGACATCATTAATGTTATTAATTGCACCAGTACTTTTCCTGCTTCGACAAGTCTGTCTTCTGTGAAAAGGGACTATCGGTTGTATTACCTGCTACAGATCCAAATCGCTTATCTCTCATATCTCCAAAGGTATTTTCATGATCCCACAGATGTCGTCTGACTGCCTGGAAAGATTAAATGTTTGCCATGGGGGAACATTCAAACCCGATATTGTGACCGAATCACACAGTAGGCTAATGTACGGAGTGCTGGGGTTACGGATCAAATCAATTTAACCATGTTATTTCTCCATATTGAACCTGCAGGAGTCCATCGTAACAACAAATAAGAGCTATACCGTGAACAACCTACAGCCTGGCACGGAGTACTGTGTACAGGTGTGGACAGCGATTAATGTGAACAGAAACACCGAGGCATCTGCTTGGAATTGCACCTTCACCAGCATTGTGGCTCCAAGCAGAGGTGAGCTGAACTTTCAGAGCTGCTGTTTATTATGTTTATGTGACAGTGGTATGGTGGTGTTATTATTAAGATGCTGAACTGAAATCTTCGCAGCGTGAAGTGCAGTTAAATGCCCCAAGCCAGTGCTAGTGCTGTTTTGCCAATTCCATGGCCAGGGATTTCTTCCACCCTTTTAACACACTCTGAGACATGTTGGTAGCAGAAAGAATTTATTATCATACATTACAGGTGGGCGTTGCTTTCATCCCCTTTTTCTGACATGACAGCTTGGGAAACCCTGTGGGGTGGGGGAATCCTGAGAACTGGATACAGTGTCGGAGGCGATGGCCCCGTTCATTCCTGTGAAAGTTGCTCCGTGGCGCATGAAGCAAAAAAAGCTCTACTTCTGAGTATAAAATTACCCAGATCTTCCGGTGATCTTCTGCATCCATTGGGCCGACCCGGTCTCACTGCCAACTCATCAAACAAGCCGATTGGGCAGCGCCCCTCGGCTTAGGAAACCAAAGCACAGAGGCACCCTTTAGCAAAAGTTTGGGACAAACCGGGCTTTCAACCAACTCCACGGTAAACCCACACGCGCTGTTATTCGACAGGCAAAGCAACTGACGTAGTATTAATAGCGTGAAAGTCCGCTAAAGGCAGGCGGGAGAAGTGGTGGATGGGTCAAACAAGCACAAGACTTTAAACCAGGAGACCGGTGTTCGTGTCCCATGTGAAATTAAAAGTAACGTTGACTTATTTTGTCACGTGAGTTGTTAGTCACGTAAGTATAGTTTGTGAAGTTAACGTCCTCCACGACCGTTTCCTAACCCTGGTTGTGTTACCTAAACCTAACTTCCTGTGAAAACGGAAGCTTATTTTGATAGGACACCGGTACCCCGTGCGTCAGTCTCAGATGCCGAGGGACACTGACCAAGCGGCGGTATTTAACGAGTTGGGAGGGAGAATGTGTTGGTTCGACCTTTAGAGCAGGTGAACTACTGTTTCCTTTAGCCCCGCCTCCCAGCCCTCGCTCCAGCCTCGGTCTGGGTCTCATTCACATGAACAGCACCATGAAAATAACTCTGGATTCAGCTATTAGTGCATTAACAACTTTTAGGACCTAATGATGTAAATAAAGGCTATTCCAAGTGTTCATACTGGGAACACTTTACCTCAAAAAAATATCTGCTGAGTTACAGACGTCTCTTTCCCAATGTAAGTCTATGGGAAAATGTCTTTTTGGGCCTCACGTGACGGACCTGGACGTTGTAATTCCCCCATTTGGCCACTATGTAAAATGAGCTTCAAAGCCCGGCGCTCTTCCTGGGAGCTTGGGTGTTTTCCTCAAAGAAAACATAGTACTGTCCAGGATGTGTATAGTTTATATGTATAGTTTCAATTATGTTGACAGCAGCTCAAATGTGCTGCAAAGAGCAGATGATGTCCATTTTTAAAGTTAAACTCGCATTTCTGGACATGTTAGAAATCCAACAGTCCCAGCAGGTTTTCCATGCGTAATAAAGTGCAGTTTAATTTGACCAGTTTACTGCCAGGTAGGTTTTCACATACAAGGAATTTGCCTTGGTGTTTTGGTGCATAGACAAGAAACATAAATATAGAATGTAAAAAAAAAATACAAGAAAAGACTATTTAAAAATATGTACAATGTAATTATGCAAAGATGATCTATACACTAACCATCTGGAGTTAAATACAACTGTAATGCCATAAGTCAAATGTGTATGTGTGTGTCGTCAGACCCTTATGTTTTAGGTGCAGTTGGTACTCTTCTGCCTATTGTTATCGGTGTCCTGATGACCACCATGTTTTGCCTCTACTACACCGGATTCCTTTGTAAACTGAAGGAAACTCCCAGAATACTACGTGTAAGTATCTATCTATCTATCTATCTATCTATCTATCTATCTACTGTATCTATCTATAGCAATGCAGCCTACGGTGGCCTTCAGGTAACATAAACATAACATAAATCTCTCTAGAGCCAGTGTCCATTCTGGGCTTCTGTAGAAACGTGGCAGAGCAATATGGCAGACATCGTGAAGAGGATTCGGTTCCTATGTAGATATGAAGGGCTCATTATAACAAAAACACAACAATTCTTAGTTTCAGGTGATTACAGTTTTTCTCATTGGCTTTGGCTCAGTTCTCAAATGAGACTTTTTTTTTTTTTTTTTTTTTTTTAAACAATAAGCTTGACTCTCTGAACAATTGGTTTGTTGTTCACAACAGATGAGAATTTTTCATTCATTCAAGCAAATTGCAAGTGTTTTTGGCACATCTGTGCAAAAGAGTCAGTACAGTTGTCTACAGTTTGCACAATAACCGCCTGCACATCTTGCTGATCAATAGTGACGAGTTGACTCGGTGAAACTCGTCCTCTTCACAACTTCTAAACATTCTTTCATCGTTTGAGCCATCAAATGCAAAATGATTCATTCAATTATCAAAATATGTCAAACATACTGTACATGTATATTCCGTATGTATCTATTACGTGGTGTTACGTACTGTGAGGAGGTACAGTTAGTTTTTTTTGTTTTTTTTACTGAACTACAGCAGCTTCTTTCATTGTTGTGGGCTTTGTTTGTTTTTTAGCATGGATGTCAATTTGTGGCATTTTCTGTTCACTCTATATGAATTTACATGAAAGATCAATGGTCATTTTTTTCTATTTATAATACATGCAACATACTGCTACACAAATATACTTACTGTGTAAACACACGTACATATCCTGTTTCTGTGTACTGTTGAATCTAAAAAGCTCAGTGTGATACACAACAGACTTCAACTGGACAGAACTGACATTCTTGTATAGTACAGGGAGCAGTCAGTGTCAACAAACAAGTAGAACAAAACAGAGATTTCTATATAAGAAACATTTCAAGTTGACTGCCGTGGTGAAAAAACATCTAAACCAGTTTGACCAGTACGGCTCACATGATGATAAAACAACTTTTCATTTTGGTGGCGTTGGCCAATTTACTGATACAATATCTGGTTTAAAAGCATGAATGAGAAGTTTTGGGTGAGTTACTACCTTCTGCAGATATGCAATAGAGTTGTGATGTCCAATGAAACAGTTGTGACAACTGCACTTACAGTTTAGGGAATGTTAGGACTGTTTAAAAAAAAATGAGCCAAAGCGATTGAAAACTAGAATGGCACAGACCTCCGCCAAGGTGCGTGACTTTAAAAACAGATCACAGCTCACAGTTGGCGGTACCGCGAGGCGGTCGGCTTGTTATTAACACGGTGTGTTTCCGCGTAACGTATCGGCGGATGCCTCTCTCATTCAGCAGCCTTGTTATGTCTGTATAACGTTACACTACGTTGTCTCTCATCCCGTCATCTACCGTTTTTTTCCTTCTCACCGCGGACGGCCGGCAGCTCCCGCACCTCGGAGTCTGGCCACACATCCACGCATGTATCTCTCTGCTCTCAGAAGGAGGCGGGATCATGTGTCATCAACGCGTCATCAGTCACACTGCGCATACGTCATACCCTGTGGTCTTAATACTCAGGCTGATCGGAATCCTTAAAAATATCCCTGAATCCGGATCATGATCAGGATCGCCACCAAAATCGAATGGATTGTTCATTGTGCTACACCTCACCCGTAATAAAACATTTTTTAGTCAAATCCATCGCGAACTTTTGGAATAATCCTGCTAACAAACAGATAAAAAAACTAATGAAAACACAATAATGAATATTATATTCCATTTCTGCCAATAGATCCCCCTTGATTTCTAGAAATTGCTCCTTTAACTATTCCCTCCCTAACTGTACATTGAAGTCAATTTGCTTCAGACAAAGTGCCTGTTGGATTGTCAAACAGGATCTGACGGGCTGTGTGCAACAATTTCTGGAATTTTCCGAAGCCAACTTTTTCCTCCCAATTTTCCTTCACACACTGCCACCTCATACCAGTGAGTGAGTCCAGCTTCCTGTTGGTGGAGCACTCACTCACTGCAGTTGAGGAAATACTGTAGCTTCAATGTAGCCTCTAAAGTTTCACACTGAACATTTGCTGCCTTAGATCACTTCCAGCACCATGATTAGATTTGGTCGAATAATAGACGATACCCTGCTGTATTTAGCAGGGATGGTGCATCTTTGAGTTGACATATCTATTACACTGTCTCACTGTCGTCTTCCCCGACTACTTTCCCCTCCTCCTCCGTCTCTGTCTCTCTCTGTTCCCTCTTTGCCGCTCTAGGAGGCTCTGATCCGAGGCTCCACCCTGACACCAGAGAGGACGATCCCTGACAACATCTCCATTAGCGCAGAGATGGAGAAACGGAGGAAGCACAACAATCCCACACCTGCCACCAGGGGCACTAACTCAGATGAGGAGGAGGAGGAGGACGAAGAAGACGAAGGGGAAAACGTCTACATGGACAGAGGTGCAGAGCTTTCCTCGGCTGAAAGTTCTAGCCAGAACTCTGCTGGTGTGTCGGGGAACAGAAAGGTGGCCGCGTCAGGGGGCTCTGGGAGTTTGACAGCGGTGGCAGAGGTACCGGACACTGAGTCTGAGGTTGAGGTCACACATGGGGGGCTTGATCATGACGAAGCCAAAGCTAAAGGAGAGGAAGTCTCTTTCACGCCCGATGGCCCAGTCACAGGTGAGGTGGTGGTGGTGGTGGGGGATGAGGAGGTTGAGGAAGAGGTGTACGAGAGCTCAGGCAATATCAATCTGTTCTCCATCACCCTCGCTGCACTGGCTGTATGCGAGGAAGGGGAGGAGGACGAAGAGCAGAACGAGAGAGATTCTCTCACAGACTTTTTGAAAGTGTCCGATCTGCAGCCTCTACTGCCCGCGGACTCACAAACTGAGTCAGACGATTGGACAACTGTGGCATTAACGCTACCTACACAGGAGGACTTTACTGTGAATGGGTATGAAGGAAGACGTACAAACACTTCGTCTGACTACCTCAAAACCGGTGATGATGAGTCGCAGCATGAAGAGACACAAGAGGAGGAGGAGGAGGAGGAGGAAGAGGAATTCTCTGGATATATGAGGCACACGTGATATGTTGCTCTGACTGTGTGTTACCGTGTGTGTATGAGTATCATTAATGACAACAAGTACATATCTTTTTATTTGAGCGGTATTTAAATGTAGCTAAGGTGCTTAATGTTGTTTTGGTGCTCTATCTTCCTGTTCTTAAGGAAACACAACACATCAAATACATTTCTCCTGCAGCTACGACGCCATTGCAGCCCATCTGCATTTGACAGTTTTTGAAGGCATGTGGGAGTTGTTGGAATTACCACTTTCTGACTTGTAAAGAGCGTTCTTGTTAACATCCATAGTCATAACTGTGAAATCCGACCTAATGATGCGGGACTGCCTGAAAAGCCAAACAAATGAAGACACCTCAAGTTAGCAAGTTAGAGGTCCAATTTAAGGAATATAATGTTATATACGGGTAATTATTTTTCACAGCAGACATTTTGAATTGTCAGGTGTTGTTAAGAACATTAACAATGGCTCTGTTCTATTCAAGTGTCCCTGTAAGCCATGACAGTGTCACAGTGAGCCAGCATGAACAGTACCAGGACCCTGACACTGAAGCAGCTAAATGGAATTCAGCCATTTTTATCATTTACACCTGTGCTTTTGTTCTGTTAAAAAAGGGCCTAGATTAAATCTCTCATTAATACTCATCTATGCAATCATACAACCATCTCTCCATCTCTACCATCCATCCCATAGAATGTGAATGTGCCCATCCTTTAGGCACAAAGACATTGTGGGGAATTAAGGAAATCTAGATCTGTGTCACAATTCCATACTACACACTACTGTATGTGTTCACTTTCTAATAGTGAGCAGATTAGTTCAGTATTCATACTAAAAACACTTGATTTTTTTTTAATGTGATGTTTGATGCACACTATCGTCCCACAATGCATACCAGGTGGACAAATTATATTCCAAAGTTGCTGTTTGACATTTAACAATTGGTGCACATATTATATATAATGCCCTGTCAGTGAAAAAAAAAAGTATGTTGATTATTTTGTACACTATCTAGGCCTACATAAACAGTCAAATATAAGTTGTATGTACTATATATCTTATACAATTAGTATGTGGTATGGAATTGGAACACAGCTAAAAGAGGTCTTCTTTGTCGACTTCAATGGGAACCGTGAGAGGAGACCTGGTGGAGTTTTAGTTGTTTTTTTTTGCTGTGATGTGAATACATGTGGATGCTGTTTCCTTACGATGCTGAATGTTAGATGCTGTTCTGACATCAAAATTGCAAGTGAGTAGTTTGAATCTTCACACATCACGGCTGACAATACAATTCTTGCATCTATGGCGTGCAAACTACAGAAAAACTGAAGTTGAAAAAGGGTACACAAACACAGCTGCACTGCCTCCCACCCTGGTCGTGGCTAGAAGGTAACCCGCGAGCTGGGGAAACTCTCGCGAGTTTTTGCAGATTTTCAGATCAGATTTCACAATTTGCGGGTTACCCTCCATACCGTGCCTCCCACTGGCTAATTCTACTAGGTCACGTGATTTCCTTTCAACAACCTCGTCAGATGCTGCATTCACGTACCACCGGACAAATTGTAATCACCTCTACAGGCAACGTGAAAGGCCCCAAAAGACACAAAATACAATTGTAATAGTTTATAGTTAGTTAGTTATTAATAAAATAGATTATAATATATATAATTATATAATACAAAAAATCTAAATTATAAAAGTGTATTTTTTTATATTTATTTTTTTAACCAATACTGATACTAGGCCTATAGCCTACCAATAGTCTATTGTGATGTGTGTCTTGTTTTTATGTTGTATATTATCACTGTCAAATGTGTTGATGCCAAATGTTCTACCTTCTACCTAAATAACAAAACACTTTCCTGATGTACATCCTCATTATTCCATACAATGTTACTGTTTACCTGCAGATTAAAGCAACCTATAGCTGAAAACCTATTAGTATTATTGTTATTTTGGCAAAAGGCAAGGCAAGGCAGCTTTATTTGTAGAGCACATTTCAGCAACAGGGCAATTCAAAGTGCTTTACATAAACATTCAAGAACATTAAGACATAATTAAAACAGTTTTAAAAACATTAAAGATTAGAAAATAAAAATAAAAGCTAGAATAGAAGCTACAATAGAGTATAACACACAAGGGTAAAAGCTGTAGTGCAGTATAAGATCATTATCTGATTTAATAAAAGGCAGCAGCAAACAGGAAAGTTTGAAGCTTTGATTTAAAGGAACTCAGAGTTGGATCCTGCAGGTTTCTGGGAGCTTGTTCCAAATATTTGGTGCAAAAGCCACATCGCACCGTCAAATTGCGAATACAAATCATGTGTATAAACATCTATCGTGCAAATTAACAGGAGTTCCTTAAACGCACCAGAACACTGTTGTCTGTAACTTGTGTCCACAGTGTCCACAGACAGCTGGTCCACAGGGGACAGTCCGTGATTGCCTCGTCTGCCATAGCTGGAGTTGGTGGAGAAACATGGACCCGCTTCTCTGGACAGGTAGCTGTGAATGTAACAGACCACTGAATGATAAGAAACAGTTTGTAGCTTTTATTCTAAAAGCTTTGGCTTGCTAGTTAGCTCACATGCTAATCCGTTAGCTCGCTAGAGACAGAGAGAGGGGTTTCCGGTGAGTGGGCGTACCGAGGAAATTACCAATTTGTGTTTTTCTGGGCAGAGTAACGTCAGATAACGTTATCTGTCTTCAGAGGGGGGGGGGTTACAAAATGTTTTCTAATGAAAGTACCGTTAAAGTGTGTGTTTGAGGCTCACTAGAAGCACGGAGAAAGTGAAAGTATTTATCATCACACTGTTCTGACGAGAGTTAACGGTGTTATTGCAGTAACTTTACCTAATGTTGAAATTGAAGATTATAAGGTTAAAAGCACAAATCGTGACTTATTTACAGTAAGAATAACTGTCAGACATAGTGTCAGAAAATAACTCAGTTATACTCATATTACATTTATTTCGCTTTTATCCAAAGCGAGTTATAATAACTATATTACCACCGGACATGATGACACGTGACTATAAAGGTCTTGGTATTAATTGCAGATTGTTTATGACACATAGTGTAGTATGGAAAGCGAAAGCAGCAGCAGCAGAGTCCAGAGAGGTGTGGTGGTGACTAACTGCTTGAGGGGCTGATGGAAGTGGAGCAGAGATGCTTTGGCTGTCATGACTGCTCTCATCCTGATGCTCGCATGGTTGTCTCACGTCCTGCCAGGTGAGTTACACACAGTCTAGTGATGATCACCCTTACACACCCTTACACCTGGATGTGTGGTTCTTTTATTTATCTTGTGTGACTTGCCCTGTGTTATTGTTTTTATTGCTGCTACTGCTGCAGAACCTATTGCCATAAAGGTGTTGAACTTGAAGGCACCCCCTCTGAACACACACACACACAAATCACATTGTGTTGTTTAAAGCTCATGCATGTGTGACATGAGGTCCAATATAATCTAGAAGATGCATTTCCTGCTGAGAATGCTGACAGCTGAAATGAATTGCAAAGCATTGCTGAATATACAGAATCTTAAAGGACTACTTCTGAAAAACTGAATTGTGAAACAGGCAGAGTTGAAAGCTGAACTGCATGATCCAAAAAAAGCTAAGAGCTGAAATATACATTGCCAGAAAAGCAGGAAGCTAAAATGTAATACTGTCAAAGGTGAAAGGTGAAATTAATTAAATCGTTAGACAGAAAGTATTTTTTTGGGTGGAATGAACTTTTACTAGTTGTAAATCGTTAGAAAGTAGTATTTGTCTGGAATAAGCTATTAGAATTATAAGTGCTTGGACAGAAAGTGGTATTTTGGCCGAACAAACCTTTACAATTATAAGTCTTTGGACAAAAAGTAGTATTTGGGCAGATTGAACCTTTATAACTACAAGTCGCTTAAAGGGACTGTTCAGGAATGCTTGTTTACAGCGACACCTGTGGCCGTTAAGTCAACGAAAGTCAGCGTCGGGTTCGCACTTGCTCGCTCTAAATAGACATGAACGAGCATCGTTCAACACAGTGGGGCGACACACGTCAGCTAAAACCACAATGTCACTCTATATTTTACCTGCTTTGCAGTAATGTTAGCTGACCAGACGAAGGTCTCTCCATGAATCAATGCTGATCCTAGTGTTGGCTTTCTAGCAAGCGGGTAACATAATGCAGTGAATGCAAAGGCATAATGACAGAGGAGAAAGATGAGGCCGTTGGGAATATCAACATTTTCCTCAGACATATTATAAAATTACGAAGAATTACAATATACGACTAAAACGACAATATATTCACTTGTTATGCACCGAAAAATAAACTTCCATGGCCTCCGCCATTTCTGACGTCAACAAACACGTCACAACTCGGAGCTTTCAGAAACTTTACCGTTATACCACAAGAGGAGGGGGGGCTTTTCATATGGACTCTTCTCGTGAACACGTTGAGCTCCACTTTTTGAAGGCACCACATGACCCGTATCAAATTTGGAATGTTGTCATATTCTGAATAATAGTGTAATAGTAGTGTGCATATAAACATCTACTATATGTATGTATCCATTTAATGTCCTGTTTGTTTGTATTCCAGCTATGAGTGAAATCCCCCAGCCTGTCAACGATTCCCTGAACTCACGCCATTTCAGTCATGTGCTGAAATGGGAGCCTGGACCAGGGACACCCTCAGGAGTCTACTACCGTGTCACTGTTCGTACAGAAACGTGGGTTTCATCTGTGTTTGTGTTTGTACTTACACTATATTGTGTGTATGCTAACAGTTAGGGATGCACCGATACGGCTTTTTGTATATGTTGTATAAACATAGACTTGAATTGAATAGATCTGCACCATTGTCACCGGTACCCGATCCAGCTGTTTGAGTCAGCATCGGCCCGATATCCGATCCGGTATCTGTGTATTCCTACTAACAGTCAGGGCTCGACAGTGAGGGTTGCCTGGTTGCCAGCCTTGCAACCACTTTTTAGAGTTAGTGTTGAGCCCTGAACAGTATTCTCTGTAGAACCAGTCAGTTGCAGCCTTTTTCATGCTGGCACTTTACGTCTGGGTTACAGCAGAAAAAGGATTACAGGTGTTTAGCTCGACAGAGTTTGGACAAAGACACACACCCAAACATGTTTGGGCAAAGTTGTCAGTCACAGACTGAATGCACTAAGTTGACGTATTAAGTCTTTCTATCCATCTAGTGCTCCAAGCAGGTTGGAACAAATGTTTAATGCACCAACCATCATGTCACGCAAACAATATTAGGTGGATCCGATATCAGCTAAATGTCACAGATTCACATGAAATAGAGTTTTCTGCTCTGTACTCTATTAACAACGTGTAAATGTAAAGCTGCAGCTGATTCATCACCAGTTACCGCATGTGCTTCATAATAAATGTATTTTCATGGGAAGGCAGTGGTAGGCCTTCACGGTGAAACTGAAAGTGTTGACAATGAGTCTGCTTCTTTTCCTCCTCTCCGGTCCTGAAGGGGAACTTCCGGGGTGCCAGTGGATGGCTGTGAGCATGTCCAGCACCCGCTGGTCTGCAACCTGACAGAGGCCTTCTCCAACCCGAGAGAGGTCTACTTCACCCAGATCACAGCACTGCTGGAAGCACAGGAGTCACAACCAGTCATCCGCGAAGGATTTAGACCCATCAGAGACAGTAAGTCTTTATCGAAACTAGATGTTGAATAAAAGGGACAGATAATGGAGATCCAGAGATGCCTTAACCTGAGGGCCTCTTCTTCACTTCCTGCCATCATTTTCTCTCCATTTGATCTCCTTCTTCTTTTCCATTGTTGCAGACAATAGCTTCTTCAGTTCTTTTCCATTTGGGTTTTCTTTCTGTGTCTCTTCATTGTGTCCTTGGTTGTAGCTTTCCTGATCCAGTGCCTTCTAGAGTTCTGTGAATCATCACCGCCCTTTAATATATTCCTCTACTACTACGAGGTATTCATTTCAAACTTCTCCCCGTTGTTATACTCAGAACTTCTGACAGGTCTTCATCCTCCCCTGTTCTCTCTGAATGATGACAGGGCAGATGATTAAACCACCATATTCAAATCTTTAGCACACATGGTTTAACTGGCAATCATAGTGCCTGTTGTATCCTCTATGGTCTTATTGCGGTACCACACATGTTATATCTCCAGTCACAGAGTGGTCTGATGTTTTTGTGTTTGCAATGAATACTTTGACAGCAGAGTTTTGGGGCGTGTTAGGCTGAAAACATAAAACCAGCAAATAAGTACTGCTCGTTTCAAAAATGTATCTTTGCTGATACTGAGAATGGAAGTCTGTAGAGACGTAGTAAATAATGGCCATTAAAGGGTAACTTCAGTATTTTTTCAAACCTGGACCCTATTTTCTCATGTTTTGTGTCCAAGTGACTAACGGGGACAACACTTTTTGAAATTGGTCCAGTACTGAGGGAGAACGCTGCAGCCGGCAGCCGCTAAACAGACTGTAATGTAATAGTTCGGGGCAACCTGGCACCGTCAGTTTACGTCCACTATAAAAGTGCTTGTTGTTGCCACTGACAGGCTCAGATTGTTATTAGAAGTGTCTGACAACATTATGGAAAGGACCCTACAGAGAAATTAAATCTTTTCCTTACCTTTCCGCTTTCTACTGTTATTCAAAAATACCAAAGTTACACTTTAAGATAACACTTACACACTACAGCTCAGGGGTCTCATTTATACCCGTTGCGTACGCACAAAACGGGGCCTGGAATGTGCGTTCGACCACTTCCCGCGCAAAAGTTGTGATCTATGAAAACAAACTTGACGTGAGAATAACGGCACATTTAGGGAAACTTGGACCCATGCATACGTGCACATTATAGAGACGGGGGAAACTGGCGACGCAGGTGGTGTCAGATTGTAGAAATTAAATGTGAGATGGATCGTTATACATTTAATGATGCCTCTTAAACATTTATTTTCACTTCACACACATTATCATAATCATTCAAACCATTTAATCATTTGTGATCGTGCAAACGAGCCATAACTATTCCACAAGCACCTTTTCAATTTTAGATATGAGCCGAGGAGAGGGCCGGACTACCGACACTCGTGGTCAGCTGTGGAGCGCACCGTAGCTGGTTATCATCATCATCATCATCATCATCATCATCATCATCGGTTGTAGAAATACAAGATAAAAATCAAATAGCATAGAGTATGGAGACGCCACACACACACACACTACTCTGCTTCCCCCAGTCACCTCCACCCGGCACATCTTCACCACCTGCACATATGGATTGCGTAAATTAGCAAAAGCGTGGAAATAAAGCCAGCGACAGCTCTCACACAATCATTACTCCGTATCGTCATTATCAGTCCAAATCGTACTGCTCCCCATAACAAAACTTAAATGAATAAATAAATTGTGTTCATCTCTCAAACTTCCATTTTCATATGATAGTCCAGGGTGGGGGGAGATTACTTGTCATGATCATTTTGGCAAGTTGGAAGCAATCAGTCTGATTGCTGTAATCATATCAGTATTGCGGTGACACTCGTAATGCTGCTGCGATGCAATGCGAGGACTACATGAATGACGAGTGTTCAGGGACCTCCTCAACCACAAACACCTCGATTTCTGTGGCAGAAAAACTCCCTTTTCTTGGTCTTCCTCTCGGTAATCGCCGTGATTTACCGTAAAGATCCGTTGATCAGCAGGCTCACTTCTATGCAGACATGCTTTGTATTGACCATTTATGGTTGAATGTGGGCGTGCCGAGGACGGGATATGAGGCTGATCCACGTGCGCACATTTTTCCGAGTTGATTTGGGATTTATAAAAGGACATTGTGCACTGGCAGGCGTACGCATGGTTTTATAAATGAGAATATTTTTTGGTGTACGTACATTTCCTCAACATTTATGCAAATCCCGCTTCAGTCTCTGAACTTGTATACTCACTGGTTCTCTGTTGAAGTGTTTCACTTCAAGTTCTGAGAGACTTCTATTGAACCAGGATTTTGTGCATCAACCTGTCTTAACGTTTATGGTGCCTGCATTCATGAGCAGCGAAGTTGCACTTCAGTAAAATGCTGTATATCTTATTGGAAAATGGTTATAGAGGTTATCCATCCTCATCTTCAATGAACTAGCCATCATGTTATGGAAATTTGAGTTCATATAACTAAAGTAAAAAGTCTTTTCCCCCCGTCTCTGTGTCCTCCAGCTGACCTGGACCTGCCGCTGCTGACTGTGGCACCCTGTGGTGTGGATTTGTGTGTGGACATGGAGCCTCCCATGGAGCACCTTAGAGAGATCTACGATTCTCTGCATTACACTCTCAAGATCAAGAGCGACAATGCAGACAAAGCCCAGGTACTGTACAAGGACTCACATACGGTGTACGAGTTTAAGCGGGCATTCAAGACAGCACTGCTGTGTTAATGTGGGTACAGGTACAGGTGAGAAGATGCCATCCAGGAGGTCCAGTTTGAGTAACACATCACTTTAAATATAAGGCTGATCTCATAAAAACAACCACCAGTCTAAGTAAATTGTCCCCAGATCTTCTAAATTGGATGATTTGGAATTTAACTGTAAATTGTGTTGAGATCTGTGGGGGTATTTTGGTACTTTGGTATATCCTATAACAAAATCTAATGAAATCAGGTAGCGTACTTTTACATTTCACTTATTAGGTATGAAAACTGGATGCTTTCCTTTAGCCTGGTGTTCACTCATTGTCAAATGAAATACCTTTGTAATCAATGCAAGTGTGACATGAAAAGATCTGTTAATGCATTTAAGATGAACTGGTATAGAACTGGTGTAAAATGATGTATTTAATGAAAGCAGCACCCTACTTACACCACAGCAGTCTCAAAGATAGCTTGCTGTGGTTAAACATAACAATTGTTTTTCTCCGAGTCTTGTACCAATCTGACGTCTGTCTGTGGTCTCTCTGTGTGCAGTTCTTTAAGGGAGAGTCTCTCAGAAGAGAGATTTTTAAGGATCTGGTCTCTGGCAGACAGTACTGTGTCTCAGTCCGCTTCTCAGACAGCATGGCGCCGAGGGAGTCCAACTACAGCCGACCTGTATGTGCCGTCCCTCCCGGCCTCTATACTGCAGGTACAACAGGTCACTGTGTTTATGAGTTGTGTTTTTACAAGAACCTCATCATTTTAAAGGCCTTGACACCCACACAGGTGTTTTCACTGACTCTTGCTGATTAGGCATTTTAGTCAGGTAGAAATTGGGTGGGGCTACAGGGCCAGTATACTCCGCTGCATGTCAGACTATCTGAGTGGCCAAAAACCGGACTCAAGTAAAAGTACAATTTCTTTTCCAAAAAAAAGTACTCAAGTAGAAGTAAAAGTAGTCTTCAAAATAACTACTTAAGTAAGTTTACAAAAGTACTTGATAAAAAAATGACTTGAGTAGCGAGTAACTTTAAAACAAAACACCAGAACTCTACTGTCCCCCCCTGATGTGTCCCATGACTCCTCTCCTCTCCTCTCTGCAGAACCGTGGATCTCAGCCATCATGTGTTTGTTGGTGATATCTGGTGTGGTGGTCGGGGTCCTTCTGGTCTATACTGGTTTCACCAGTCTGACGAGGAGTCCGCTGCCATCAGTCCTGGTAAGTAATACCATTAATTGTAGTGTTGAAAGCACTAGCAGGTGGTGCAGCAGTTCGTGGGAGGTACCCGCGCTGCCCTCCTCTACGTTGATTAGTAAATTAATTTGTGTATGTATTTTAATTGTCTTTTTTTGGAAAATGATTTGCCACATTTCTAGCATAGCAATAATATTCACAAACATGCTCAGGCCTTCAATAAGCAGCAGATTTAAAGAAGTCCTTTTGGGTCACTGCATTCGTCATTAAGTTACAGTATGAAGGATACTGGAGAAACAGTTTGACATATTTTTCAGGTAAACCAAATGATTGATAAATCAAAGACTATTGTTGAGGACAGCAGTAGTTATAGTAATAATAATGCTCAAATATTGGAAAGATGGAACTTACTGACACCTGTCCCTCAGCTGTATGTCAGCATAGCGGCGCTTCAAACGAAATGTTATGTAAGCTTAAATGTCATGGGATTACTGAAGTTATTAGGAGTTGTTATCTGAGAACCATTTTTGTTTTACACTATTTTGCATCAACGTGCATTCGGGGTGTGTATGTTTCCCTCTCAAGACGATTCAATACACAGCTCGATACATGGTCTGCCATACGAAAACCATACAGTTTGGTACGTAATGATTCAATACATAATAATAATAATGAATCTAATTTATATAGCGCACTTTAAAATACAGCAAAAGGTGCTTCACAACAAGGGCAAAACAATCAAAATACAGTGTTAAGACAATTTACACAAGAAACATACG
The DNA here is from genome assembly GCF_043250625.1 of Sebastes fasciatus. NCBI lineage: Eukaryota > Metazoa > Chordata > Actinopteri > Perciformes > Sebastidae > Sebastes > Sebastes fasciatus. The sequence continues at coordinate 4,153,794 of NC_133808.1, read as the reverse complement.
ACTAAAAGCGTCAAAATAGGGACGAATAAAGTTATAGACAAACTAGAATGGCACTCGGAGAGCGCAGACCTCCGCCAAGGTGGCCAAGTACGTTTGCCCCCACTCTCCGTTCAGTTTGCGCCATCATCCACATGTATTTTTATTGATGTTGAGATCAGCTGTACGCAGCGGAGCATCGTAAAACACTTCATTCAAACTGGACAGAAACAAAACAAAACTCACCTAAACCGTCGTCGTTAGTCTTTCCAACAATTACCAAGTGTGCAACTGTAATTTCACCCAGTTTAATGTGAAAAAATGCCGAATCTACAGTTGTCCCCACCCCCCGCTTTCTCTCCGTCATTCTCTCTGAATGAAAGAGGCGAGGTCATGCGCCATCAACGCGTCATCAGTCACACTGCGCATGAGTTATATCCAGAGGTCTTAATGTTCTGGCTGATCAGAATCCTTAAAATTCCTGAATCGCCACCAAAATCGAATGGATTGTTCATTGTGCCACACCCCAGCCCTCCAAAAAATGTCATACATATATATATGATCGTTTTGTAGGCGGGACGCAAAGCTACGTTCAACAGCAGCACACAAGAGTTTTGGCTATATATATATATATTAGCACTTGACGTTCATCCCTTATCCAACAAGCCGAAGAAGGTAGCCAAAACCCTTGTGTCCTGCTGTTGAACGTAGCTTAGCCTCCCGCCTACAAAACAATCACCTGACTCTCGCTGCCTGTCTCTCTCCTCGTAACGTTACACACAGACACCTCGCTCTCTCTCTTTCCGTTCTTACCACATCCACGTCAGACACACACATAACACGTAAAAAGAGTATCGCTTTTTGACCAATTCCCTTCATAATTAGAGTCAGATTTAGCGTTTTGTATCGATGTAGCCGTATCTAAGACTCTTGTATTAATTTTCCAACACGTATTGGTTAATCGTTACATCCCAAACGGGCATGGATTTGAGGTCAGAAAGTTGAAAAGTTGGGTCAATAAGTAACAGATAATTAATTTAGAGTCAACTGTGGATTTCTGTAAGTGCAGGAGACAAACGGTGTATCATTCGTTATGTTTCCTTAACTTGGAGTTTAATGGTCCTGCACAACCACACAGGTGTTGGCACTCACTCTGTCTAAGTAGACCTCTGCTTGGGCTGAGGTTGGATGAGGCTACGCGTTGAAATTAGATGAGATCCCCAAAAATCATGTAGCAGTAAGAATGATAAAGGTATGTGTTATCCCACCCAGTCCCTAACAGGTGCAAAACTAGCAGGACAGTGAGGGAAATGTCAGTCAGTGCATGCACACAGTCCAGTGAAGGGGTTAACCATATAGTGGGTAGAGGCTTCATTGCCCTCAGGGTAGCGTAACATGCCTTAGCTTAATGTCCCACATTGAGTTCTGTTTTGTTGTGACTTTTGTAGTGACTCTGGAAGAATTGGTTTTGGAAGCCAACCGTTACACAAGTGCGATGTGGAAGCTTCAAGCCTCCGGCACAACTATACATGAGACATGGCTTTATAATGAAGTAGGAGATGACTTGTGTCCAGCAGTTAAACTTTGGAAATGAGAAATCTGTGCGTATTCATAGATTGTGGATTTTTCAAAGGGATGGAGTAGATATAATTTAGAGAATTTTTAACAAGGTCATTTAACTTTTTTTGTAGAAAAACTGTATCAAACACAAATTCTTATTTGGAACCGTATATTTGTATTTGTCTTAAAACACGTCTGGAGTTCCCATTCACTATAGCTACTATTCTAATGTTCAATAACCAACATGACAGATCTCTGGCCCATTTTGTGGGAACAAAAAAAAAAAAGATATAAGGTCTCTGCAGTGGTTTTTACTATGAAAATTGCACCAAATGCAAGTGAAAAATATTGGTGTACTGTCTCCATATTCTTACGAGTTAAGAACTTCTGTGGTTTTAGATCTCTGTCATCTCACTATTTGACACTTTGTAGTAGAATCATCTGTAGTGTGACCGAAAACCGACATCATTAAACGCCAAAATCAAATGTGGATTCAAGATGATCAAGTTTGCCATGTGTTACCATTATTGGTTAATTCCTTTACCATACAATAAATACGCTGTTTTTATTGTGGTTTGACTTTTTCTGAGTAAAGTAACAGGAAAGGAAAAACTGCAGACGGAAACATACTTGAGCAAAACACACGTTCTGCTGCACAGTACTCGAGTGAAGGGTGCCATGGTTGTGGTTGATCTGTGAACAGCCGCAGGCGACCTCGCTGTTTCTTCTGCAACAGGATGGTTGATCTACTTAGTTCTTCTTCTTGAAGGGGAAGGTGGCAGTGATGCGCAGGTCGGGCGGGTGCGGGTGAGCTTACTAGAAAACATCGCGGGTTCGGGCAGGCGGGTCAAAAAGTGACAATGTAGCGTTATTAATAACTGCTGGAATCATTGCGTGCAAGTGTCTACCTTTTCTTCACCTCTCTCTGTCTCTCTCTCTCAAAAACACACACACACACACACACACACACACACACACACAAACACACCAGCCGAGGAGGCAGCATGTATTCCTAACACATTTCGTGCCACCACCCATGTGCTGTCAAGAGGTTCGCGGTCATTTTCACTCGTCTCAGACCTCAGTCCTGACATTTATTGTGCCACGGCGGTTTGCGGGTCGGGTTCAGGTCAAAATGACGAAGTGAAATACTCAGTATTTGAGTGTTTATTCATACTATTTTATTCTCATTTAATTTTTTTGGTCAGTGTCTTGTCATGAGCCACTGTAGCTGATGTGTGACTGTCTCACTGGGGGATTGATTCTTTTGCTCTCTTGGTAAGATAAACAGAATAAAAATGGGTGACTGCTAGTAGCAATATAAAAAAAAGACCTCCAAATGTAGAGCAAGCTCTTGTTGACAGATCTATTGTGTGATAAATAGCTATAACCTAATCACACATCCTAATTGTAAAAATTGCCCACAGTGTCAGTGTAGTGTAATCACAGTAATAGCAGTTTCCTTATGTACTCTATAGCTGACTGGACAGTACTCTCTCCAGGGGTCTGACAGACAGGATGACACTTCGTCGAGCACTTCTGTTGTGTAAACTGCTCAGAAACCCCCCTTATTGTCAATCTACCAAGGAAAGCCATCCATCCTCTGAATGCTCTAGATCTCTAGTTTGATCCATCCATCCTCTGAATGCTCTAGGTCTCTAGTTTGATCCATCCATCCTCTGAATGCTCTAGATCTCTAGTTTGATCCATCCATCCTCTGAATGCTCTAGGTCTCTAGTTTGATCCATCCATCCTCTGAATGCTCTAGATCTCTAGTTTGATCCATCCATCCTCTGAATGCTCTAGGTCTCTAGTTTGATCCATCCATCCTCTGAATGCTCTAGGTCTCTAGTTTGATCCATCCATCCTCTGAATGCTCTAGGTCTCTAGTTTGTGGCTGTAAAGTTTCATGAGGTTGTGATTATCCTAGAGATCACCACAAGTCAGGTTATACAGTGAGGTCACTTTTCAAAAAATTAGCTTTACAGTGATACCCAATTAATGTAATTCCAAGCAGAAATATTCAAGTATACCATTTTTGAATAGGTGAAAATAACACATTTGTACTGTATGCAAACTTCTGCATGGTTGTTGCCCCAAACTGCATGGGATTATCATAAAGTGGGCACGTCTGTAAAGGGGAGACTCGTGGGTACCCATAGAACCCATTTTCATTCACATATCTGGAGGTCAGAGGTCAAGGGACCCCTTTGAAAATGGCCATGACAGTTTTTCCTCACCAAAATCAGATTTGCCAATCACAACTCAGACCTATTATAAAACTATGAAGAAAACAATATACGACTAAAATTACAATGTATTAATTTGTTATGCCCCGAAAAATTTACTTCCCTGGCCTCCGTCATTTCTGACAACATCAACAAACGCATCACAACTCGTGAACTTTCCACTTACAAGGTTGTGAATACCACAAGAGGGGAGGGGGCGTTCATATGGGTTCATATATATTAATCAGTTGGTAGCTTTTGAAACCTTCAATTCATAGCAGTCATGGACTTTATTTTATTCAGCGTACTGGGATGTAAGAACCGTCCTGGGTGTGGGCGTCGGCTACAGTTTAACCTTTTATTATTTGCGGTGTCTCACGCGAGGGGGGATTTCAACACATCGAATAACATGCGGTTTCATGTTCCATTAATTACTAGCTTATGTCAACCAGAGTGACAGCGAGATATAGAGGGGGGTTTCCCCTCACCCAGGACTTGCATGTGCGGCCAATGAATAAGATGTGAAATCTGGAAGGGACGTGAGGTCGTTGGTTAGCTCACCCAACAGTTTCTTTTCCAGAACACTGTAGCGCCCAGCACTTCCTTTAGTATGATTCAGCAACATTTCCACTGGTGGGAAACATGTTTCTTCATAGCACAGAAAAAAGACAGCTTCACTTTAGTTAAATATTAAAATATCAGCAGTCTGATGAGTTTTATTTTATTGTATTTGTTTATTTGACAGGGACGATACATTCAGGCATTGTTACACTTAATTAAAGTGCAGCCGATGCAACGTATATACTGTAGGACTTCTAGCCATAGCTAATTTGAAGACCTTGTCCCTGGTTAGGCTTTTAAGAAAAAGAAAATCAATTTAAAAAATACAGAATAGCACATCTTACATAAAATCACATAATACAACATCGTACATTACAATCAATTTACATATGTATGTTCCCAATCAATAATCAGCCAGTGTTTCACCTTTTCATTCAACGTTTTCAGGTCAGGTTGTATTTTTATTTCCGTTGGTAGGGCGTTCCAGAAATGTATTCCTTTTACTGGAAAAGACGACTGACCGAAGGTAGTTTTGCACTGTGCCACTCTGCAGTTACCATCTGTTGATCCCCTAGTGGCTATTATCTATTGGTATTCATTTTGGGGACATATGAACAAATTACAGCTGGGGCGAGATTGTTCACACATTTTAAAAATCAATTTGATAAAAGAAAAACTTGATAAAACTATCAAAGCTGAGCAGCTTATACTTTTTCAGAATTATACAGTGGTGCCATTTCATTTGTTTTTGATCCATTATTTTCAGTGCTTGTTTATATAGTGATGCAACAGGTTTAACAGTTGACTGTGAAGTCTGGCTCCATACAGTAACACAATAAGACAAGTGTGAAAATATCATGGCATGCATAAACAGTTGAGCTGCTTTAAGGGGTACAGTATTGTCGTATCATTCTAAAACAGTTCAGATTTACCTTTACTGTCTTGCATAACTTTTTAACATGTTTGTCAAATTTGAGTTGTGAATCCAGAATGACACCTAGAAATTTAAAATCACTGACTTCCTTTATTTCCTCTTGATCAATTTTGATTGTAAGCTTATCTTGTGCTCTCCTTCTAATGGAGAAACACATTGACACAGTCTTCTTAAGATTCAAGGTTAAATGGTTATTTTTGAGCCGTCGTGATACACCCTCCATTTCATTAGATAGTGTCTCTGCTGCTACACAAGGGTCGGGCAAGTTGAGGTCGGGCTTTGATTTGAGTCTCTGTCTCTGCACCGTACCGTTAGTCTCTGTCTCCTTCATACACTCTGTACAAACATATACACTTATACATACTGGTATTTTGTATCACTACATTACATCAACTAAATAAACAAACAAACACTAACTGATTGATATTTTACACAGTATGATTGGAACCCTATTATTGAGATTCTTTTAATATTCTTTTGAATTTCTGAATTGTCATTCACACCTTTTAGATCATCCTCAATCATCCATGTTCTATAGATTCTGCCCTTTTATTGTAATTATATATATATATATTTTTTTTTTTATTCATCCCGATCCTTATTTTGTTTAAACATATTCCTTTAAGAATATATTTGCTTTTCATATTTGGTGGTGGTAGATTTTGATGTGCTTTCTACATCACTTGTGCAACACTATTATTACTAAACTTATATTAATCAGATCAGTACATTTTAATCTTTTATGGCTCTCTTTTAAAGTACAAAAACTGGGCTTGTGTTGGTTGTAAGTAATTAAGTAATTTTAAATAACTCTTTAATTAATTACAAAAATAGAAACTTGTTGTGTTTCCAGCCCTTGGTGCATTAACTGAAGGTTTTATTGAACACATCTGACAGCTTCTGTCAGCAGAGCTGCTGTCGGTGGTGTTCAATGTTGATTCTTGGTCATAAGACACAGCAGTCATTTTTGCTTTTTGTGTTGTTCATTCGGTGATGTCACTTCCTGGTTGGGTCTTATGCTCGTAATCAGTTCCTAAACACTTGGAAGCAGAAGAGTGAGTGCACTGTACTGTAATACTGGATATTTTGGTATATTTTGGTAGCACTGAAATTCCCCATCATGTGTTTATGTTGCAACCTTCCCACATTTAGTGGAACCAGTTTGATTCATCATAATATGCTGTGTTCCAAAGCTGTAGTGTAGTTTTTCTACTGGTTTGTCCCGTTGTCTATCAAAACATTTAGGAAAACCATACAGTTTTTTGCATGCAGCGTAAATGTTATTTTTGCCCATTCTAAAACGGTTTATTTCTTGTGTGTTCTTTATACTATGACAAGTTTCCTAAAATGTAATTTGAAAAATCTACAGTATTGCAATATATCGCAATATATTTAATTGTAATCGGTATCATGATATGTATCTTATTGCCAGATTCTTGCCAATACACACACAGTCCCTAGCTATAACCCAGGCTTCACAATAAAGTAGTGCTTTTATTTTCTCAGCGACTCTGTCTTTGAACGGTCTGAATGAGACAGCAGAGGAGGAGAGACAGGTGATCAGAGAGGGGAGAGGAAGGGAGATGGGGACACAATCAGTTGCAGCTGGACTCAGTGCCTGTCAGAGGACTCTTTCACTGTCACTATAGCCAGCGCTGCAGTAACGTAACTGATCTCCGTTTCAGCAGCAGTTTATGAAACGGACAGTTTTGTCCTTGGTTTTAACATTTTAAAACTCATTTTTACATCCAGGAACAATACAATAGTGTCCCTCCCTTGTGTTTTCTTCTGTCTCCGTCTTTCACCGTCTCTACCGTTGTATCTGTAACTCAGCCGAGCTGAACAACCTCGTGACGTTACAGGCTAGAGTACTGCAACATGGCGATGCTCTTGCCACGAAAGATTTCTTTTTTAAATGCTGACATTTGTCATGTTTGTTCTATAAATTTTGATTAGAGTGGAAATCCATATTAAAACCAGCTTGACTTGGTTGACTGGTTCATTTCCACTTAAACAATTATTCAATTGTCATTGATTCTTTTTCTACCGACTTTCAGTTGTATGGAAACAGCAGGGAGATGTTGAATATCTGCTGTTTAAAAACTGTTGTTAATCCGCCTTATTGGTTTTAACGTCTTTCTTTTTGTTTCTCTCTCTCTCTCTCTCTCTCTCTCTCTCTCTCTCTCTCTCTCTCTCTCTCTCTCTCTCTCTCTCTCTCTCTCTCTCTCTCTCTCTCAGACATCCATCCATCACATAGAAGAGGCTCTCGCTGTTCCGTCCTGCAGCACGTCCTTGTCTTCTCTCTTGAATTTTAAGCCAACACCGCCCTCTTCAGGTGAAAAGGGGAGCGACCAGTCATCAGACGAGAGCGACGGGGAGAGTGAAACGGAGATCACCGGTGGGAGCAGAGGAGGGGGAGGAGATTATAAACTGCAAAAGGGCACTAACCTCCTCTCTTCTTCCTCCTCTTCATCTTCATCATCTTTGTCAGCTCCTTTAGCCCCAAAGCCTGAATCGCCAAGCTTCTCCTCAAACCAAAAAACATCAGACGTCTTCAGTCCCCAGCCTTCTGAACTCTCGACGTTAACAGAGACACATTCCGATGCTGCACACACCATCTCACACTCTGATTCTCTACCGATATCAAACCGGCTCTCAGATCCCCGTCCTGCAGACACAGACGGTTTGGCTGTCGGAAGAATCCAGCCAAAGAAGGAGGAGGAGAAGAAGTTGATGGGAGAGGAGGACAGACAGGATGTTGACCTCCTCACGTTAACCTTCAGCGGGCTGGGGGAGGATGAGGAGGAGGAGGAGGAGGAGCCAGAGTCTTCCTCTGCTTCAGAGGTGTACAACACCATTCCAACCCTGCCATCACCAACTAGGGACACCAAGGAAGTTGCCATAGAAACTGTCTCCTGCTCTGTTGATGAAGAGGAGGAGGAGGAGGAGGAGGAGGAGGAGGAGGAGGAGGAGGAGGAGGAGGAGGAGGAGGAAGAAGAGCACTCTGGATATATGGGGCGTCTATGAGCAGATGTCTTACAGAACTTATTAAAGAATCTGCAACCTGACCGCTAACTGCCGCCAAATCCTACACACTGGACCTTTTAAAGAGAACTTGTCACATTTATCAATCTTTCTCGTATTTAGTATTTTCTTTTTCTTCGGCACAAAACTCCTGAGACAATCCTGATCAGACGGTGTGCCTGTTAGCGGCCTGTTCTTTTAAACTCTGCCTCCTTCTCCCCCGCATGTGAAATCACACAAACACCACAGATACCAGATATCTATCTGTGATAGATCTGGGGTCACCTTCATTTCAGCTGATTTATTTTTACCTTTTAACAAACGTAAAAACATGGCAACGTTTCTAAAGGTCAAAGACCGTATCGATGCTCGCTCTCCACACATTTCCTTCTCTGTCTGTTCCTTTTACCGCAGGCGATCGCCATCATATAAATAGTGATTAACCGTAATACACCCAGAGAAAAAAATAATAACAAAAATAGAAATGTTATTAGTTCAAAATTCAGAAGAAAAAAGTCTTTCAGTCAAACCAGCAAATTGAGAAAAAATACTAACACAAATGTCTCTAACAGCCCAGCCCCTCGTTGCCTATTACGTAGCTATTACAACATCTCATAATTAGAGCCAATCATTTTTTTCACACTTTAAACACCTAAAGTAATTAAATGTACTTTTTTAATCTTAAATAATGTAGTTATTTATCTTTCAGAGCGTTGGCAGGTCTCTGTACTGTATGACAGGCGGAGTGCGTAGCATGCAACCTAGAAGCCAGGAGCGTTGTGGGAGCTGAATCATCCACGATAACCACCGTGTCTCCGTACATGATTTATATTCTGTTCACCATATTACCATCATCACGGCTCGCTAATTTACTGAGATGTTTTATAAAAAAAAAAGATTATGATTTTATTAGTATTTTGCCACGGCAACTTGTAGACTTACAGTTCAATATTTGTTAGAAAAGTTCTCTCAGTCTGACAGCCGCCTCGGGATCAATGCTGTCCAGGGGAACACCCCGTTATAACAATGTAACAATCACCTACTGTTGTAGGCTAATATTAGCTTTCCTGTGAATGGACCGCTTTGATTTAGAAGGATGTTTTTTTATCATCTCCAACCATTCACTTTTTATTTTCTGTCACAGTACGGTGCTGCTCCGATGACGTGTTGTTGACAGCTAGATTAATATTGTCTAATGTTTAGAGTCTCCTCATACGACTACTGACACTGGTGGTTTGGTGTCTTTTTTGCCCCCAAACAGCAGAACAGAGAGCCTTATTGTTAATTATTCTGATCGTCACATCTCACAAAGCCACACCTCCTCGTGAACATTCAAGTTAAAACAAAGAATTTGTAACAAATCTGTGCTGTTGAGAGTGTTTGGAGAATGAGCACAGGAAAACAAAAAATAATATACTGTAATGTTCTTATTATTATTATTTTATCATTACTTATTATACAGCCGTATACATCAGTGCTTCCTCTGCAGCTAGAAGGGCAGTCGAGCTACCTCTTTGTTTAGAGTCGGAGGAAAAGTTCCTATTTATGTATATTTAATCTATTTGTTATTACAGTGCTGCTCCCAGGCTGCCAGATAAGCAGCCCAAACACCACAGCCCATTAGACTGATGCTGGAAATGTAGGGACTTTTTTATCATGATATGATCCACAGCTAGAGGACTACTTGATGAAGGGAACACTTGATACTCTCCTTCCAATACAGACAGCGATTTTACCCCCTGGAACTTAAGGGCATTAGGGAGGATGGGAATCCATCCAAAACACAGTCGGCAGCAATGAGCTTTGCATCCCTGGATTGTTTCTGCAGGAAGCCAAAACGTGTAGCGTCACTTGGAGATATTCAGAACATTACAACTTTAGCAGTAAATGACAGGGTGTTAGTGTCAGTGACATTTAAAGGTCCCATATTGTAAATAGTGAGATTTTCATGTCTTTTATATTATAAAGCAGGTTTAAGTGATATATAAATACTGTGAAAGTATCAAACACTCAATCCATGGAGAAATACACACAGCCCGTATTCAGAAACTGTGCGTTTGAAACAAGCCGTCGTTTCTATGCATTTGTGATGTCACAGATATACAATATTTAGACCATTACACGGTTTTAAACGTAAACATACTAAATGTGTCCCAGTTTATTTCCTGGTTGCAGTGTATGTGAATGACATCAGCTGACAGGATGTAAACATGGACCCAAGCTGTTTCCTAGCAATGCTATTCCGTTGCCATTCCATTGAAATGCGCTAAAACGGAGCGTTTCAGACAGAGCATGAATAAACATAAGTAAACATGTTCTAGTAGAAACACAAAATACAAGTATGATCCTGAAAAGGAGCACGATATGGGACCTTTAAAGGGGACATATCATGCTCATTTTCAGGTTCATGCTTGTATTTTGGGCATTTCAACGGAATTGCAGTGGAATTGCGTTGCCAGGATCAGTTTGGGTCCATGTTTTACTTCCTGTCAGCTGATGTTATTTACATACACTGCGACAGGAAATAAACTGGGACACATTTTGAATGTTTACGTTTAAACCGTGTAAAGGTCCAAATATTGTACATTTGTGACATCACAAATGGACAGAAATTCGAACGACTTGTTTCAGACGCACAATTTCTGAATATGGCTGTGTGTATTTCTCCGTATATTGAGCGTTTTGATAGTTTAACAGTATTTATAAAGCACTTAAACCTGCTTTATAAAATAAAAGACATATAAAAGACATGAAAATCTCACTTTTTACAATATGGGACCTTTAAGCAAAGAGTGAGTGATACTTTTAAATTGGGTATTTTTTCTCATGTTCAGGTTTCCCACTATGTGTGAGGGCTGTTGGGGAAATTTTGGGGATCAGAGAAAGTCGTTGACTAAAGTAGAAGTAGTCCAGGTAGAGAGGAACCAGGTGCACCTCACAACATTTCATTGGTAGTATTGATGATGTTTTAAGGTGGTATTTTAACGTTAAACTTTCTCCTTCAACATGCACTGAAATGTGAATTTGTGAGATAACGGTCCACATGATGAGTAATGTGTAACATTTGTATTTTCGTCTTGTTTTCGTTAGCTTAGAATGAGCCGTTTATATCTACATAGGGAGCAGCAGCTCCTCGTCACGGAGTCCACCATGTTTCTACAGCATCTAGTGGTGCGGTTGCAATCTGCAACCGCACCACTAGATGTCGCCAGATCCTAGACACTGCACATTTAACACTGAATATGAAACTAGAGCTGAAACTATAAGCTGCTCAATCATAATCAAATCAAATGAATCATCAACACATTTGTGATTTTTTTTTTTTTTGTGAATAATAAACAGGTTAATCAATAATTACAACATTTATAAGATGTAGATCTAGTTAAGTACTGTTAATCCTGACTGTTTTTACCAGATAGTGAATGTCTACATTGTTATACATCATGCATTTCTGTTACAAGTAGAAACCATCATGTTTGAATTGTGACTGAGGAATATTAGTGAAAGAATGTAACACAATATATGGTTCCATAAAGCCAAGTCTGTTTTTATTTTTGCCATATTTTTCCTAGCTTGTCATGTAAAATATTACAATCATACCGACATTGCACTTATTTGAAGTTACACATTGTATCAGGTATAGTAAGATAATACATGTACTCTTACCAGTTACAGTATGCAGCCAAGTTTATTTCAACAATATAATATATATATCATTTTTGTATTTTTATACTCAGTGAAATCTTGCCATTGATTTAACTCAGACTCATTACTCAGTGTTCAGCCATAATTATGTACATTTCACAACTTAATAAAGTTTTAGAAATCAAGCCATGTTTTGTTGTTTTGTATTATTGTAATAAAAGTGCACATTTCTTCCAGCTGACTTAGTACAGAAAGTTATCAAAGCACAGACAAAAAATACATCAACACAAGAACGACAAATACAACTCACACAGGTCAGAAAGAGGGTCAAGTTAAAGTCAAGTGTGCTGACTCCTGCAGTGTGCACCAGTTTCTGTGTCGCGACTGAAAGCTCACACAGTTAAATGCAGGATTGGAAGGGCACAGGGAGGGACTTCTGGGGAAATAGAAACTCAGCCCTGCACTTGATGACAAACGTTGTACGTTTCCCAACCCCCACACACATACCCCCATGCTCCCTCCCATCCCTCTCTATAGGTAGTTGTGTGCTCTAACCCAAAAACGAGCCTTATCTTGCAGCAAGACTTCTTTACTGCAAGACGTGACAGTCTATGGAGGGACGATGGGGTTGTGGAGGCTTCTTCTTCTTCTGCATGTACACCTTGGTAATGCTCCCTGGATTGAAGGTGTGAGGTGTGGTGGTGGTGGTGAATATGTGTGGTGATATGAATGCTTGTTGTCACTGGACTGTTTATGTTCTCAGGAGTTTTATTAGTGCTGTTTTTTTTACACCTTTGGACTGAGATGTGTGGTATGCTGTGTGTAGATGTGTGGTGTGCATTGTTATTCTATTGTGGTTGCTCACAGCTCAGAGTGAGTTCACTTCGATGCATACTAGCTATGTACAGGAAATGTTTCAGACGGTAGATTTGGCCATGTTTAATGCTGCAGAGTTATAAAATAACCAGAAAGAGCAAACAGTATTATTGAAAAATCTATTAATAATGTCACTGTTATCTCATCCTGTCCTCCTGTGCAGTGGTTTCCCTCCCCGCACCTTCCAACGTCTCCATCTCCTCCTTCAACATGGAGCATACACTCAGCTTCCTGCCTGGCCTCGAGACCCCTTCCGACACCCACTTCAACGTTCAAATCCTCCGCCCCAGGTATTCAGTCGACAGATAGAGGGGATAAGACACAGTGAGGGCAGACTCAGGACCATCATTTATGACTCCTGTTTGCACTTTATACCTTACTGAGACCAACATTTGAAACCGATGCACTGATTTTTGGGAAAACTGACAAGATAATTGCAGGACACAAAGACTTAAAGCTTCAGTACGCAGTATATTTTTGGTATCATTGGGCAAAAATGTCATAATAACCTTTCAGCATTTTGTAATTCAAGTGTTGTGAGAGAAAACTAGACTTCTGCTCCTCCTCATGGCTCTGTTTTCAGGCTTTAGAACATCTAGCCCGTGACGGGAGACTTTGACCAATCACAGGTCATTTCATTGAGAGAGCGTTCCTATTGGCTGTGCTACGGTCATTTGACCGGAACTTGGCGTTCCTTCACCAATGGCGGCGGTGTCACAAACTTTCTCATTTTACAGCTAAACCGTACACTACAAGATGATTCTGAAAACATTTGAGGAGAGAAATAGGCATTAACGTAACAGAATATTGATTCATATTTGATCAGCGCTGCCTAGTTTGACCGTTTGGTCGGAGTTCGCAAGTGATTGACAGCCGGCTCTCATAGACAGCAGCTGGACAGCAGACCTCAGATCAGCTCTTACTGCTTGTTTTCCTCCGGTCTGTGAAATCTTGCAGATGCCATTAGGAGCACCGGAGGACACAGAGGAAAATGTTTTTTTAATCATATTTGCTCCAATCTCACCTACTTCAGCTTTAATTATCTAATTGTATCCTCTTAATTATCACAATGCTTCTTGCTCACGTGAACTTTAAACAGTCTGCTTCACAAAGCATTACTCACTGTGGTTTTGGCATCATTCCAAAGGCGTGTACTGTACTTGTAATCATTAACTCATTTCATGGGCTGTATATACTGTAATAGATGATTGCCCTCCTCTGATGCTCTGAGTTATTAACATGAACAACAAACCCATCACCCGTTGAGCTGTATTCCAAAATCAAACCTGAGATCTGTTAAAGCTAGGGTTAGTAATCTTAAGAAAATATCAAAAGCACGCTATATTTTAAAAATGATCCAACCTAAAAACCCAGCCCAGTGTTGACAACTCTTTTCCAGTGAAAGTAGCTAGCAGCGCTCGCTCCGAAAGTCACTAAATCTAGAGAGAAAGTCACCAAGTCGGCAACAGTCCGTCCCTTCAGACCTCCCTCCAAAGACACGCCCCCAAAATATCATAATGAACAAGGTTTAATTGCGTTAAGTTGACCAACAATCCTAATTCACAACAACAACTGCGGCTCTTACAGAGAGCACAGAATTTAGAAGCATTTCTTGGATAGTTCATGTCGTTCAGACTTCAGATGTCAGCAGCAGTTATCCTTTCAAAGTTCACAGATCAGGCTGGGAGAAGCGATGGAGCCCAACCGAGGCCGATACAGATATCCATATTTTAGAGTCTAAAAACTCATGACATACAGTACGATATATTGGCTGACATATTTTTTTTTATATAAACAAAACATTCCTTAAATTATTTTTTTAAAGAATTGAGACCAAGACTGAAAATACTGAGCTTTACTTGTAATTAGTGTCAAGGGATCACCAATTATTATTATTATTATTATTATTATTATTATTATAAGTTATTACAGTTCATCCTGAGGGGAACATGAATGTCTACCAAATTTCACGGCAGTCGATCAAACACTTGAGATATTCCCCTGGGTAAGTGAAAACCACCCGTCGGTGGTGCTGGATGAACATGATGTCACCGAGTCGGTACGATTAACCCTCCGGGGACCATAAATGTCTGCACAAAATTTCATCTTAAGCCATCCGACAGTTGTTGAGATATTTCAGTCTGAATCAAAGCGGCAGACAGACCGACAAACCAACATCCCTGGATGGAAACAGCTTCTCATATTGATCATAGTCTGAAATGTTATTCCGTGATGATGATGATGATGATGATGATGATGATGATGCTCACCTACTGACTTCTCCGCACAGTTTTTCATATGTTTCATTTTTGTTTCTGAGGCACTTCTCAAACCCTGGCTCTGAGTAAGCACTTTCCTTTTTGACTACTCCGTGTCTTTCGTGGATTATCATAAGACGCACTCAGCCCAGTTAGTTGCCTTTTTATTCAGCTGTTATCTGTGGTATTGTGTTAGTCAGCATGTTGATAGTTTCGTTTTCTCTTCCTCCCTCTCTTGGATTGTCATCGCTCTTTTTTCTCCCTCCCTCTGTATTTTTTCTTTCAATTTGGAGGAAGAACTTGTGGAAACCAGTAGCTGCTTGTTCGGAGCTGACGGCCGGACAGACGTGTGACCTGACCCGAGTGTTCAAGGACCCGTACGATCACTACCGAGCCCGCGTCCAGGCCTTCACAGCCACCCAGACGTCCAACTGGACCATGTCTGGGCACTTTCAGCCTCTGTCAGACAGTGAGATAACACACTTTACATATGGGAGATTGAAAAGTTACACACATTTCTACAACCAAACCAAAAATCCACAGTCGTTCTGAGTGCAAGGTAGACGATGGCAATCCGCATGTTGGAAATGGAGTGAACATGGAAGTCCTGTCTAACATCTGAATAGCGGACATCTTTGCTTCAGTGTGTCCGACAACGAATCTCTTCCCAGTAGACTGAAAGTGAGTTCCTTTCTCCCCGTAGCCGTGTTGGGACCTCCTGATGTTTCCGTGTCCGGCTGTGGGAACTGTTTGCTCCTGCAGCTCAGTATTCCAACAACGAGGACACACCAGCAGCTGAAAGACTTCTACAGAGGAGTCGTCATCCATGTGCAAAGGACCAGGGATGGTACGCAGGTATGTGTCCAGCCTAAAGCTGCATTCATCAATATTCTTACCATGTAAACATTGTTGAGGAAAAAATCCCTAGAGATAGTTGTGCGTGAAAATCCATCAGCGGTTTCTGAAATACTCGAACAGCCCGTCTGGCACCAACAGCCATGCCACGTTCAAAGTCACTCAAATCCCCTTTCTTCCCTGTTCTGATGCTTGGTTTGAACTTCAGCATATCATCTTGACCGTGTCTACATGCCTAAAGGCATTGAGTTGCTGACATGTGATTGGCTGATTCGATATTTACGTTAATGAGCAGCTGATCAGGTGTACCTAATAAAGTGGCCGTTGGTGTAGGAGAGAGAGAGATTGACTCAAAGTGAAACTCAAAGAAAGAACAGAGTAGATAGTTAGGTAGAACAAGAATTATGTATAAGTATATGTATATCAACCTGACTATTGTTGCTGTCAACAGGTTTGCTCATTCTAGGACCACACTGAACAAAGTTGAGTAATTGCAAATGCATGTGTCACTACTAGACACCTTAAAGATGATGTGTACCAACAATCTTTGTCCTATCTTTATGTTGACATACATTAAAGGTCCCATATCGTGCTCATTTTCAGGTTCATACTTGTATTTTGTGTTTCTACTAGAACATGTTTACATGCTTTAATGTTAAAAAAAAACTTTATTTTCCTCATACTGTCTGTCTGAATATACCTGTATTTACCCTCTGTCTGAAACACTCCGTTTTAGTGCATTTCAACGGAATTGCTTTGCTACGCAACTTCCTGTCAGCTGAAGTTATTTACATACACTGCAACAGGAAATAAACTGGGACACATTTAGAATGTTTATGTTTAAAACCGTGTAATGGTCTAAATATTGTATAACTGTGACATCCAAATGCACAGAAATCCTAACGGCTTGTTTCAAATGCACAATTTCTGAATACGGGCTGTGTGTATTTCTCTGTATATTGAGCATTTTGATAGTTTAACAGTATTTATATATCACTTAAACCTGCTTTATAATATAAAAGACATGAAAATCTCACTTTTTAAAATATGGGACCTTTAATAACCTGTTGATTGGGAGCTCTGATGCAGCCATCCTCTTCTCATGGTGCAACCAAGGCCTATAGAAAGGAGGCTGGGTCACGCGTCATCAACGCGTCATATCTTTGGGGGTATAAAACATGCACAGTAAAATCTGGCCTGCACTCGCCGAAATTGAGCCAATCGCAACGCACGACCGCAGCTTCAGTTACACTGCGCATGTATTATACCCCGTAGCCCAAGACCCATGTCCGCCAGTGACGCAGCCTCCTTTCCATAGGCCTTGGGTGCAACCAGGAAGTAAACAGCTCAGGTCATGTGACAGTTTACACTAAACATGTGAAACTGCACGTATGTCATTGAGACACTTTATTATTTCAATATTTGCTGGAAATGCATTGATACATCACTCAGTCACATTTTTTAGAGCCTTATAAGTGAAAACCTTTTTTACAGTCACTATTGTGACCGATGGGATTAAATGGGTTAAAAACATCCCATAATATCAACAGGAAAAGTAATGCATGGGGAAGTGTCAGCAGTCAGTTGGTCTGGGGGCGGGACTTCTGGTGTCGTTGAGCGTTGGAGTGTGTTTACAAACTGCAACCGACAAATCCTGCTCATCCTGCCTTTAACAAATCATTACTTCTGATATGTTATTCTAAATAAATTGTAAGACTACCATTCCAGACACCAACTGGGACCATGTTTGATTGGTGGCTCTGAGGCTCATTTGTGTTCCTCAGTGTTGCATACCAATGAAACTGATAGAAAATCAGTTTTTGCTGAGCTGAAATTGCTGAAACTGCTAGATGTAGCTGTTGTGATGTTGGTTGTGCAACAGACCACAGTGTGGTGTCAAACGTTCAACAGTCTGTAGGGATCCCACAAAAGAGTGAGTCTTTTATTGTTTCCTGTCACAGAAAGGATACTGCTTCCCCTCCCCCTGGCGTGGCTTTGCATGTGGTTGTATTTGTTTTGGTTCTACTCAGAGCATTTATCATCTACTCAAAGATACCTGGTTCTTGAAGCTATACAGTAGGAGCTTTACTACAGCATCCCAACCTGCTGTTTACCAGGAGTGTGTTCCAATCCGCGTACTTCTGTTCTTACACTTACTACTTTGAGTGCATAAGTGCGTTCACACTGGGAAGTACGGCAAAATGCAGTGCACTCAAAGTACCCGGATGTTGCACTCAAAACGGTCAGATCGGTTGAGTGTGGAACGCTGGACACTTTCCACACTCAACTGTCGCCATCTTGGCGACGTAGCGGAAGGGGCGGAGCCACGACCACTATTCGAACATACGTAGATAACAGAATAAAATAATACAATACGTAAACATACCGGTGCATTTCAGCCAACAGGAGGACACATTGTAGGCCTAGGCGTCGACGTTGGAAACGTAATTTCCACTCTGCTTTCATTTTTTTTCAGAAGATATTTTGGCAGGTAGCGAGCCGCGGTCAAATGTTGCAATCGTCATTTCCGGTCAGTGCGCCGCAGAGTATTCCATTTGAGACGACCCTACCCCGTTGAAATTGACGCACTACTCAAGTGAGTACAGAGTGCACAAAGTGCACTACATTGAAGTGTACTTCTGGAAGTACGTGGATTGGAACACAGTCCAGCTCTTTCTGTGTAGCTTCTGTGGGTGTCCTGCAGCAGGGATTCTGAAACAGCGCTGACATTGAAGCTGTGATTTTGGCAAATCCACAAAATGCAAACAAAAAGGCAAAAAAAAACACAGAAGTGTAGATGGTTTTATGATCCATTATGTCACTCGCTAACACTAAAACCACACTTTGTTCTGCTGCCCCAAATGACCCTGTAGTTCTGATTCATTTAGGTCCATGGTTAAAATATATATATCCATCCATCCATCCATCCATCCATCCATTTTCTTCCGCTTATCCGGGGCAGAAAATGAAGCAGTCTAGATGATTAAATGACATTGTGTATAATCAAAAGCCTTCTAACAGTTTATACCAGCCATGCTGTTACTCCACTGAAGATACCAATTTATTTCTGGATTTAGAACTAAGATTTGAGTTTGATCCAGTTCAGGTTGATTGAATGCTGGTTTGGGCTTGCTTGGTCTGGGTTAATAAAGAATCCACACCGGTTTAAGCAGCTAATATTGTTTTTGGGTGGTGGCCCAAATAAATATCAAGAGCAACCGTAGCTGTAGTTCAGATACTGTATGTACTGTATGACGTGTAATGAAGATATAGGTGCTGTATGCTTATGAGTAAATGTGGTAGAAACACACAGAGGTGACCTCAGAAGATACCAGTGCATTTCTGCAGGTCTGCCTGTTTCTGTCAGAGCTCTTGATTTCAGGTTACGTGCTCTCAGGTGATATGAAACTCAGAGCAGTGTGAAATATAGAGGAATCAAAACCACACAGCCACAAGGCAGCTCTTCCTTTATCTCTTCGACAGACTCGTGAGAGGCCAGTCACAATGTGTCGGCTCCTTTACGGCTCACAGAGGTGTCAGGTTCCCTCATATGGCGGATGTTTTTTTTCAAAGTGCGTAGCTTTTTACCCACGTCTTCCTCTCTCGCCGGCTCATGTTTGACTGTGTTTGAGGAAATGCTCGGCCTGATGGAGAAGAACAAATTCATCTACACATCTGTAATTTCCATCTTCTCACGTCACATTTCAGTTACAGTATACAGATGTGATAAGAGGTGGTCACACCAGGCAATAGAGGGTAAACCATTACTGAAGAAATATGACACACAAATAATAGACTTCCTTTTCCCCCTTAAGCTTCAAAACATGATTAAGAAAGCTGGACTAGTAAAGCAAGTGTGACATTCATGAGGCATGGTTATAGCCTTTTATTGTCTTTAACGAGTGTGCACATTACTAAAAAGTATGTAAAATCAGTGGGTATGGAATAACGGACTTACTACTACTTTTTACACATCAGTGATCGTGCTGCTTTGCATTTCCTGTCTTAACACCTGCTGTGTGTGGCTGCTCTTTCTTGGGAAAAATAGAGTACTTTGACAAAGGAGGTGACGCACATCCCCTTTACTACGTTAACTGCAACAATTTCTCTAGAAATGACAAGAAACAGATAGTTTCTGCGAACAGTGATAGCTGAAAAATAGAAAGATAATAGTGCCACCTAAAGATACAAATGAAGATAGGTTTTGTTTTAGAAACTTTTCCAGCAAACAGAACAAATCATTTCCTGTTTCATAGTATGTGAAACACACCAGCTGACAGGAAGTAAACTTGGACCCAAACTGTTGCCTAGCAACGCAATTCCTTTGAAATGAGCTAAAAACGGAGCGTTTCAGACAGAGGGTGAGTACAGGTATATTCAGGCAGACAGTATGAGGGAAATAAAGGTATATTTTTAACAATACAGCATGGAAACATGTTCTAGTAGAAACATACAATTTTAGTATGAACCTGAAAATGAGCATGATATGGAACCTTTAATGAAAGTGGTAGAAAGTAACTAAGCACATTTACAGTACTTGAGTACTTGAATGAATTTTGAGAACTTTCGTGACTTTAAAGGCACTTGTACTTTACTTCAATATTCCCATTTTATGTTACTTTATACTTCTACTGCACTGAAATATTCAACTTGTTACTCCACTACAGTTATTCAACAGTTTTATTACACAGCTGTGTTGAATACTCGATACTGATTGGTCAATCACGACGTTCTGCGGTCTGTAACTTCTGTATAACAGACCGTGACCGGGGACTGGCTCTTAAATGATAGTTGAGAGCAGCTTGGTGCATTCCCCTCTTGGCCAATCAGGGTGTGACGATGCCCTTTCTGTAGGGCTAAAAAGAGATGGAGAACTGCACACCCAATGTCATTCTGATCTCTCCTTCACTAAATGCAACATATGTTTACTTCCAAGACAGAAACTCTGGTCTGTTTTAGGCCCCTTTTTAGATTCTGTGCTCTTTTGTGTTTTGCTTATTGAGTGTTGCTCCTTGTTTTGTTCATTATTATTATTATTATTATTATTATTATTATTATTATTATTATTATTATTATTATTATTATTATTATTATTAAGGAGGCATTTTATTTTATATTATTTTGTGGATGGGAACTGGTTCTTAGTCTTCTGATCAACTGAAGGGGGGGGGGAATCAGTACTGCCACATGTTAATACATCAGGAACAGTACTCCAATTAAATGAATGATATATAAAAGTTAGGGCTGTTGCCAAGATTTTAGAAATACTGGAGTCGTGGATTTTATCTACAGTCCAGTTCAATTTTTTGTCAATTTTATTTCTCAACATTAAATTCTAAATGCTGCTAAACCATTCATTTATTTTATCACTGGTCTAAAAGTACAAACCAAATTGGTAACACTGGTGAAAATTGGCCCACATTTGGGTCAATACTGGATTAACTTTTCCCAGTACTCATGGGTAGTTAACCACTCCAGAGAATGGGTTGTTTTGACCCAGTGTTATTTATCCATATACAGTATACACAATCTAATTATTTTGACTCACTGTGACACAACAAGCTCAAGTTTTACCTTAAAACTGTAACAAATGTATCACTAGTTGTACAAAACGATGTGCATATGACCTTCAAAACCGCGACGCATACACATATTATCAACAATCAGTAAGAAATAGTGTAGAGTGAAGTTTAAAAAGAGCGATTATAAAAGTTCACAACCATACTATAGTTTAGGTCGGTGGATCACAACTTTTTGTTAAAGATGTACCTCCACAGCCCTGTCGGATGAACTCAAACACCCCTTCATCAACACCACCCGTCAGCTTCCAAATGTCTTCATTTCAATGTATCATTAACTGGATATTATTAAACACTATTCACAATAGTTTTTCATACAATTGTTACAATATTTCTTTCGTACATTTAAACTTTCAAGGGGCCTCATGCAGCAACATTCTCTTAAATTTCTCTTAATTTTCTGTTGAGAAAATAAGAATAGATAGATAGATTTGTAAGCCACACAATATCTTCCCAGGGATTTTATAGTCTTAATTGTGATCAGTGGACCAATAGTATTTATTTAGCTTGCAAATTTAATAATCCAATCATTACAATTACTCTAAAACATATTCAAATCTAAATTTGATCTAATGATATACAGTATATCGTATATCATATATGCATTTTTTTATGTTCCTCAAATTTAAAGGTCCCATATTATGTTCATTTTCAGGATCATACTTGTATTTTGTGTTTCTACTAGAACACTTTTACATGCTGTAATGTTCAAAAAAGCCTTTATTTTCCTCATACGGTCGGCCTGAATATGCCTGTATTTAAACTCTGTCTGAAACGCTCTGTTTTAGCGCATTTCGACGAATTGCAACGAAATTGCAACAGAATTGTGTTGCTAGGCAACAGCTTGGGTCCATGTGTACTTCCTGTCAGCTGGTATTATTCACATACACTGCAACCAGGAATAAACTAGGACACATTTAGAATGTTTACTTTTAAATCTGTGTAAGGGTCTAAATATTGTGTATTTGTGACATCACAAATGGACAGAAATCCTGACAACTTTTTTCAAATGCAGAGTTTCTGAATACGGGCAGTGTGTATTTCCCTGTTGATTGAGCGTTTCAATACTTTCACAGTATTTATATAGGACTTAAGCCTGCTTTATCATAAAAAAAAACATGAAAATCTCACTTTTTTATAATATGGTACCTTTAAAATGTATGTTTCTTGCATTTAAACAATTTGGGGACTGTGAAAACAAGTTTTTCTTATCTTTGTAAGAGTGCTCTCGACCACTCATAAAATGTTCTCTTACCGAAGAGAAGAGCAAAAATAAGAAAACATTGGTCAATCCCAGAAATCAATGGGTACTAATGAAATAAGAACAAATCGTGGATACGAACAAAGATAAGAGGAAGTGTGTTTGTATAGTGCTTCCTGCGTGAGGACCAGTGTGTTGAAGTTACAGCTGACCGTTGTTAAATACGCCCTTTATCATTGTGTTACAGTTCAGACTCAATCTGCCTTACAAGGAGGAGAACACGATCACGTACCTTCAGCCAGGTGTGGAATACTGTGTGACCGTCTCTGTGAAATCACCCTTCAACTCTAACCCCGTCTCCAGTAAACCTCACTGTGCCTTCACCAGCCCTCCTCCATCCAGAAGCGAACGTAAGTGTTGTTTTACTGTAATACTCAAATAAAATATGAAGACAACCTTCCTTCCTCTTTAATCTGTTCATTTTGGGGATGAGGCACATTTCTCTGTTCATCATCTGTCCACAAGCTTTCCTCACCTGAAGACCTAACACAGAAATGTGATGTCAGTTTTAAATTGTTGGGCTCATGTCTGAAAGCATATTTTTTTCTTTTTATTATTAAATACTCCAATAAGACACTTATCTTGTCACAGCAACATGCACAGTTATCACGTTATAACAAAAATTGTTTAATGTTTTAATGAAATATCTTCATTTCGTGTAATAATGAGTTTCAAATTAAACATAAAAAGAAAGAAATTACAAAAAAAATTATTGTTATAACAACAAAAAGCTTATTGATAAAAGAGAATCATTTGGTATGTAGTAATAATGACAATACAATGACGTATTATCTACTGTAAGTAATACACCTACTATGGACAAGTACTAGGGATCGACCGATATGTTTTTTCAGGACCGATACCGATACCGTTTATTAGTAATCAAGGAGACCGATTAACCGATATTTTGAACTGATATACATTTGCAGTAACAATTAAAATCTTGGTGTCAAAAATTATGAATTAAAAAATAACTTTTCAACATTATCTTAAAACAGAAAGTGCAGGGAGGTCCCAGCTTCTTATAAAGTTAACTGATCATTTTAATAAATAAATAAACAATATCTCTCTGAAGTGTAAAAAATAAATAAAACTAGCAAAACTTAAATTTGTGCTGAAGTTTGAGTCTCAATTCAGCAGCAGCAGACTGTGGTGCAGAAAGCAGAGTTGCTCAGCCTGTTCTCCAGTGAGACGGCTTCTGTTCCTCCTAGAAACTAGAATACTTCATGACCAATGATTACTAGAACTGGATATGTCCAATAGCAATAGAAGGTTGGGCGTGCACAAGCTTGATTGACATTTCCTTCACTCTCCTGTTAGCTCTGTTACACCTCTTAGAACGAGTCAATTTATACCCTGAGAGTGGTGGAAGAAGTACTCAGATCTTTATAACAAGTAAAAGTCCTGCATTCAAAGTTTTACTTCAGTAAAAATATAAAAGTATTAGCATCATAATATACTTAAAGTACCAAAAGCAAAGTGCTCATTATGCAAAATGACCCATTTGAGAATCACATTACTGGATTATATCACAAAACAAGAACATTATTTGTGAAGTGTATATTCCAATCAGCCAAAGTTTGTGAATCTGATGTGTGTTGCTGTGTTTGTGTTCCACAGTGTACGTGGCCTTCAGCCTGCTGGCTGTGTTCTGTGCTCTGGGGTTTCTCCTGATTGGACTGGTTGTCAGCGGTCAGCTAAGCTTTGCGTTACTACGACGATGCCTACGCAGAACTCTGGTAACAGACCCCGCTGTGTGTGTGTGTGTGTGCCTGTGTTCATCTTCACCTTAAAGGCACAGTGTGTAGGACTGCAGTGGATCTATTAGCAGAAATGGAATATAATAATCCCAACTATGTTTTTCTCTTCACGGAGTCTGCCATGTTTCTACAGTAGCCCAGAACGGACAAACCAAACACTGGAGCGAGGACCTTTCACGTTTTTTAAGTTACCTGAAGGCCACCGTAGTTCTCCCACACACGCTTGGAAAGGGAGGAGTGAGCGGGGGGTATTCAGTTGGTTGCAATCTGCAACCACACGGCTAGATGCCACTAAATCCTACACACTGCTCCTTTAACATTTGCAATAGAAATACTTGATGTGTACATGATGTGAGTGAACGTGCCTCTGTTGTCCAGATGCTGATCAGTCTGTTTGATTAGTTGGTTTCTGAAAGTTGGAAACCAAACTAATTAAGATCATACTTTGATTATTAGTGATACTTACATCTTAAACTATTGATAAAATGACTAGTAGATTAATCAATTAGCCAAAAGAATATTAATCAATGACAATTTTGATAATCAATTGTTTAAGTTGTTGATCATGTCGGGTACACACTAAACGAGAATCAAGCTGATTTTGGGGCCTGATTCCTCCGGACGATGGTCAGCAAGGCCCAGATGTGTTTGATGGTTCTAGAGATGATCTTTCCAGATGTTCCTGTGGTGTGATGTGTATGTTAAAAGTGTTTTTTACATCCCCGGTCTGCTCAGAAGTCCATCCTGGCCGCACCGATACCAAATCGTAAATATTAAACACGTTCAATATTTACGATGGGATATCCCGTTGTGTGTGTGTGAGTGAGTGGAACCCCAAGGACGGCCGATGACACAGTCTCGCGGGACACAACGACAGCCAATAGAGAACCAAGCTGACAGAAGAAGGAAGGACAACCACCGCCATCACGGCGGCCGCGGCTAACGCGTGAGCTAATACTAAACGCGACGCATAAAGTAGTAGTAAGATGGAGCTCAGAAAAAAAATGAATGGAAATGAATAATGGTTATTTTTTAACATTTTTATTTATCATTCTTGTAGGTCTACGGGGATTCCTACATCCTCCAGTTGCAAAAATCTGTAGCCTATACACCGAATATTTAAAAAAAAAAATCATTTCAGTCAACCAAAATGTGCATCATCTACGACCTGGTGCCTTATCCTCTAATTTTGCCCAACCTCAGTAGCTCAATAGGCTAGCTATGGATTCTAAATCCGAAAAAAGAAAAGTCTTGTAGGAAAATAGAGATTTTAATAATGCGTGGACAGATTCAACAACAAAAAAAGTAATTGAAATACATTTCCAGAACAAGCAGCAGCTTCCAGCCAAATGTCCTGTGATGCTTCTTCAATGTCCTGCCACTCATGTGCACCTGGGCCCCTCACTGCATTAGACTTAATAGGCTGTGTTACCTTCATCACAATGCTCGAATGTTTTGCGGCTCCAGACAGATTTTTTTTTTTTTTATTTGGCCTAAAATGGCTCTTTTGATAGTAAAGGTTGCTGACCCCTGGTCTAGATCATTCACTGTCCCTCAGGTTATGGCATGTTGATACGTATTGGGCAGCTAGTTATGCCTCGTCTCCTTCCCCTTGGAGTCATTTTAAGTTTGAGAGTTCAATGAAATGTGGGATTACAGAGTAGAATTTGTCAAAATATATCGTCCAGTCAAAGAGGTAACTTCCGTAAATGGACCGCTCTACCTGTGGTAAGGAATATTGTGTTAACTGGTTGATTAATTAGAGTTAATCCAAGGTCCATATGAACAACCCTGATGAGACTTTAAGTGGAGTATTGTCAGCAGCAGGTAAACGTGACTGTCTCTGTCTCTCTTATCTCCAGTCATACATCCTCCACCTGTGCCAGAATCGGGTAAATGCACCCATTGAACTCTCAGGTCAGATCTCAGGCACGCAGCGACATAAAGAAAGCTCCGCTGACTGCCTTCTGACTACCCACAGGCCTGCTCGACCACCGAGGAGCATCTCTGAGGAGGGAGAGGAAGACTGTGGAGAGGCTGTGAAATCTAACGTTTGAAATGGAAGTGTTGGGGAGGGACAGGACAGGGGGCTAGAGGCTAGAAGAGCTTGTCTAGGCAGAGTTGATTTGGCTGACTGGTTTTGAGATGTTTTTAAAGTTTATGGTTTACTATCCGAATTGTTGTAATTTTTTATAATCCTGTTTCTATGCCAATATTTCTAATTTGTTTGAGGTGGATGAAGTTGTTGTCTGTTTGGAAGTAAACTTTATAAATATCTGATTCATGAAACTTGACCTGAGCAACCACATCATATACTGTAGGAACAAGCATTAAAATTCTGCAATCATGCATTAGTTTGAGTATTATCACTGTATGCACTTGAAGGTCCCATATTGTAAAAAGTGACATTTTCATGACTTTTATATTATAAAGCAGGTTTAAGTTCTAGATAAATACTGTGAAAGTATCGAAACGCTTAATCCACAGAGAAATACACACAGCCCGTATTCAGAAACTGAGCTTTTGAAACAAGCTGTTCATTCTGTCCATTTGTGGTGTCACAAATCTACAATATTTAGACCATTTCAAAGATTTAAACGTAAACATTCTAAATGGATCCCAGTTTATTTCTTGCAGTGAATGACATCAGTGACAGGAAGTAAACATGGACCCAAGCTGTTGCCTAGCAACGCAATTCTGTTGCAATTCCGTTGCAATTCCATTGAAATGTACTAAAACGGAGCGTTTCAGACAGAGGGTAAATGCAGGTATATTCAAGCAGACAGCATGAGGAAAATAAGAGTTTTTTTAAACATTAAAGTATGTAAATATGTTCTAGTAGAAACCCAAAATACAAATATGAACCTGAAAATGAGCCTGATATGTCCCCTTTAATGTGTTTTATTACTGTAAAGTTGTATCTCTACTTAAATGTAGCCATCCATCCTGTTGTCCTCCTTTTTCTATCTCTTTACTATGTTACTGTTCTTACTGGAAAGCTGTATTTTTCTATCTTTGCCTCCTCATGGTGCTGATGCTATCTTTTTCCTTCTTCTTTTTCTTTGTGGTACAACACTGATGAGCGCAAGATATCCAAACTATCTGGTGAATAAAGCATTGTATACTGAAGAAAAGCTGTGAGACTTGTTTTTAACTTGCATTTGAAGCTAACACCTGTCTGCATATCCCTGTGTGTGTGTATGTGTGTGTGTGTGTGTGTGTGTGTGTGTGTGTGTGTTTTCAAAGTTATAAACAGGAAGGCTTTTCATCAACCATTACTGTAATTAGCCTACAGTTCGTTCCTCATAAAGAAAACTGAAATCAATAAACAGAGATAGCTGGAGGTTTATTATCAGTCTTAGTACTTGTAGTTAATCCTCTCTTATTAAAGTCTACTTTAGATCAACCTGTTTTAGGTCAGCGTGTCTTTCATTCGCTGATATTGAAGAGGTCACTTATGCGGTGTTATTGTTAACTCAGGCTAGATAAATAACCTGAACTCTGTCAAAAAGAAAATCTTGACCTCGGTTGGTGCAAATTGCTGCTTCAGAGCTGTAAATGCACTTAAAACTGAAGTAGGCGAGATTGGAGCAAATACGATTAAAAACAGTTATTTTCACCTACATAACTGACTTCATTACAGGCTCTGATCCAGTGGAACATGTCCCATTAATGTCTTTAAAATCAAACTAAATGGCTGTGTGAAATGATTACTGATGTTGTGGCCGGAGATCACAGCTGGCCAGATGTTCCCATCAAATAATTGCTTATCCTGGAGAAAGGGCTGACATTAGAAAAGTTCAACAAAGCAGAAAGATTTGGAGCTTATTTAATATTCTTTTAGACCAGTTTCCTTTACCAAAATGAAGTTTATAAATAATGAAATAAATAAATAAAAGTTGATAATTAAACAGGACATTTAAATTAAATGTTATTTTATTTCTACATTTCTGTTCATCTTTGTTTTCTTCACTTTTTGGCTGTTTTACATTGATTTGACAGAGGCTGAGAATCCTATCCTCACGTTGGTTTTGTTGCTGATGCCGATGCTGCTGAAATAAATAAATAAATGAGAAAATTGCATGAATAAATATATAAATAAATACAAGAATATATTTTAATAAAGGTGCAAAGGTCCGCAGGTCAGATTCAAACCCCAGCTGCTGTGACAGTCCTTGATACATGGGGCGCCTACTCTACCAGGTGAGCTAACTGATAGTCATACCTCCATGTTGGTTTTGTTGCTCATGCTTATTAATATTAATACAAAAATAAATAAATACGAAAAGAAAATTAATAACATGTAAATTAATGTAAAAACAAATACAATAATATATATATTATAATGTATTAATACAATTAAATAAATAAATAAATATATATAAAAAAAGAAAATACATTTGCATAAATAAATGTATAAATAAATACAAGAATAAATGAATGAATACAGAAATAAATACATGGAAAAATAAATAAATAAAAGAATAAATAAATTGTATTTTGTTATATATTTCTCAGTCTCTGTGCTAATGAGGTAACATATAGACACAGAAATAAATAACTGAAGGTGAACAAAAACGTAGAAATGGATTTAAGACATGTATTTATGTCTCGTGTAGTTATCAACCGCTATTTATTTATTTATTTATCTATTTATTTTTATTTTTATTTATTTATGTATTTAAAAACTAAATGGTAGGCAAGACCACAAGAGTCACATAAATAGTAATAGAGCATTTAGTTGACTAATAACTAATTGTAACTAATTCTTTTCATAATTCTTCTTATTGCCCATTAAAATGTCAAATAAAGAAATACTTTGTAATTTTGTCCATTTATTCATAGATTAAGAAATTAATTTGTAAACACATTTGTTAATGCCTATTTGTATTGTATAATTAGTTATTATTAATTAAATGCTCTATTACTATTTACGAGAGTCTTCTGGTCCTCCATATGAAGGTCTCCTGGCAGTCTGAGGGGCCCCGGGGCCCTAGGACATTGGCCCGGTCCATAATCCAGCATCGAGCCGTCCTGCTCTATAATGTCCCCACATTACCCCTTAAAGGCCCAATCAGTATCTTTTCACCATATAAATGTGAGTTTACCACCAAACCCAAGAGTTTGAGTTATAGATAACAAAATTAAAATAGAAAGCTGTTTAACTAAAGGATCACTGCACCCAAATAATACATTCCTTTGAAATAAATAAATAATCGTCTTCTTCGTCTGCTGAGGTTTCGAGGTATCAGCCACAAAGTCTTCTGTCCCTACCCCAGTACAGTGTGGAAATGACTTCAATTTCATGCGCAAAAATAACAAATATTACATTTTAAAAATGTCAAAAGCAGCATCAATACAGGTACATGGTTGTGGTTACTCAGGATGATCTCAAGACTTCGCTGTAAATAGTTTCTTTCTCTCTTTTTCACTTGCATTTTATCTCTGAATCAATCATTTTTCAACTTCATGTCACCCTTTGTTCCACCCTTCTAATCCCTCACCAACACTGATTAGAAGTTAAAACCACTTTGTTTAAGATGTAAAGAAAGTAAATAGGAAAACGGAGACTTTGGCTCCCCCCAGTGGTAGTATAAAAAAATGGCTGAATATAGGGCTTGAATATAAACAGCTAGAGCAGCATGTTAAACTGATGCTTGAGCGTATTCAGCCATATCTCAACCCAAAGCTGTTTATGGTGAGGTCTGCAGCTAGTTATAGCCATTACTGAACAGTCCTGCCACCACTTTATGAGTTTCTTACGTCATCTAGTGTCCATTTTAGTACTGTACTTTATTTCTGTAAAACTTAAAGCAGCAGTAGGCAGAATATTTTTTGTTATTCGAGTGTTCTGAGAGAAAACTAGACTTCTGCTCCTCCTCATGGCTCTGTTTTCAGGCTATAAAAAAATCCAGCCCGTGATGGGAGACTTTGGCCAATCACAGGTCACTTCAGAGAGAGAGCGTTCCCATTGGCTGTGCTCTGGCTGGTGGGCGGTGCTTGCTATTTTACTGTAATGCCTATTTCTCTGCTCAAATGTTTTCAGAAACATCTTGTAGTGTACTGTTTAGCTGTAAAATGAGAAAGTTTGCTCCGGCTGGTGGGCGGTGCTTGGTATTTCCTCAACTGATCTCAACATGGCTGCCGGGTAACAAACTTTCTCATTTTACAGCTAAACAGTACACTACAAGATGATTCTGAATGCATTTGAGGAGAGAAATAGGCATTACAGTAACAGAATATTGATCAATATGTGATCAGCGCTGCCTAGTTTGACCGTTTGGTTGGAGTTTGCGGGTGATTGACAGCTGCCTCCGTTGAATGAACAGCCAATAGGAACGCTCTCTCTCTCTCTGAAATGACCTGGGATTGGCTAAAGTCTCCCGTCACTGGCTAGATTTTTTTAAAGCCTGAAAACAGAGCCATGAGGAGGAGCAGAAGTCTCTCAGAACACTTGAATTACAATATGCTGAAAGTTATTATGGAATTTTTGTCCAATGATGCCAAAAACATTCTGCCTACTGCAGCTTTAATACTACAGTACAATATTTCAGTCAGTAGTGTTTTTCCAACCTGTGGTCCACAGTTTTCTCGTTCTTAAACACATCAGTTCAATCATAAACAGCACACATCCAGTCAGTTCCAATGATTTTTTTTAATATAGTTGGCAATCAAAGATGATTTTGATTTGAATCAGTATTTACAGATCAGTATGTACAGTGGTCAAAGAAGAGCAGGAGGCTGTAGTTACACTGTGTGTGCGCGCCGGGAGGGGAGGAGAGGGGGGGGCAGAAGTAACTGACATTCGTCCTCTCAAATAAATGAATGAATATAAATCCAATAATGATTTATTTCACTCATCTATTCAACACCTAACGGTATGTGTGCATAGCTCGGACACGACGCACACACACCGAATAAATATACACACTGTATATGAACAATTCACTGATAAAGGTAAGACAATAGATAGACAAGAATGTGCACTGGCTGATCTCACCTGATCACACACACACGTAGACCCTCACACACACACACACACACACACACACACACACACACACAACTACAGCAGATAAGATACACACGGCACTCACCGCTAGACTCAGTCTGAAACTCTTGTGTCATCAGCAGTGTCACATTTGAGAATTTTGCGCTGACGTTTGCTTTTCAGTCACAGAAAAATAAGTCACTGTTTATGTTTAAAAAAATAGATTAAGTTATTCAACAAATCTTACTGTATTGTTGAAGTTATATATATCCATAATCACCAAAAACTTTTCTATCACGCAGGTATAAAAACTATTCTCTTTGCTGTAATAAAGCTGATATTAATAGAATACAGTGTGTAGTAATGTTTCATCAACAAATTCATTTTTCCATTTTTTGTAAAAAAAAAAGAAAAAAAAAAAGTAATTCAACCTGAATGCATTTATTATTGACTGATGCTCTATTAATCAATGAGCAAAGCAAATAAATCTTTGTATTTATTACACGGCTGTGTTGAATACTTGATTCTCATTGGTCAATCATTGCGTTCTATGGTCTGTTATTTCTGTATAACAGACCGTTGCCATGTATAACAGACCGTCCGTTGCCATGTATAACAGACCGTTGCTATGGGTGCAGCTTTGATGTCGGACTCTGGCGAACCATTTTTGTGTCAAATTATTGATTTCTAAAGTAAGTAGCCGTGCAATAAGCAGGATAATGTACAGCTAGCGGGTCATTGTTGTGAAATAACCAACAATAACGCTTCGTGTGGGGGTTTATTTCACAACAATGACCAGCTGGCTGAGCTTGATTAATGGAATATGTCATATTTTGTATCTGCAGGACAGAAGAGTGTGAGGATTATGGATCGGTCTCCAAAAGTTTAGTTAACCTGCCTCATTTTGACGTCTGTGATATTTCAGCAACTTGAATGGAATCGTAGAAGGCAAAAGTCTCAAATGTGATAAATGATGAGGACTTGAGAGGCACAGGAGCAGCACTCACAGCTGGACACACTCCAGTCAAAGGTAAAGTACTCGAGTAGCTGATCGAGGCGTACACACATCTAGGGCTTTGGTGCATCATGGGACAATCAGGACTGTTATTCTTCAGTTCGAAGGAGCACGACAGGCGCCGATCTTATTGATCAGTCCATATATATATATATCTATATATATATATTTATAACTATAAATCCATCCAATGAGCTATGTACAAAGTATGGCAAAGAAAAATCTTTTATTTAAATTTTATCAGCAGATGTCATTGGCTCTTCACTGTCTAGTCCGTAATGTCTCCAGTGATGTGAACGTTTCATGCTTTAAGGGTGAGTCCATGCCGGCAACCTGCAGCGGTCTTTCGACATGGACTCATGGACCCGATCTACCCCGCAGCAAAAGCTCAGCGGAGTCCGTCCAGGGCCTGGGTTCAGTTCTGTAAGAAGGGGGCGGGCGGTCTCGCCACCAGGGTCATGTGGCGTTGACCTCCATGATGTGGTCGTCGGTGGCGGGCAGCACCAGGACCTGCCGCGCCTGGCTGTGGTTGAACACCTGTCCGGGGCTGAAGGGCTCCAGGCGCGGCATGGCCACGCCCTTCTGCTGCTGGTCGCCGCTGCCCACGGAGTGCACGCTGCCCCGGCTGCGGATGCTCGCCGTGTCCCCCTGGTCGTCCAGCGCCTTGTCCAGCAGGGACAGGCTGTCGTTCTCCACGCAGCTGTCTGAGGATGGCACGAAACAAACAGAGTGCTGAGCGATATAATGTTAAGCCCGGGACACAGAGGGAACGTCAGCAGCGCGTGGCGGCTGGGTAACCGTTTTTTTTAATTTTGGCGTCCATGTTAACAGGTTCGAGCAGCTTCGCAGCGTGGCTCACGCGCGGCTCGGCTGCGTGTCAGCTGTGTGTCTTCTAGAGAGTCGAGGTCTCGCCTATTTTTAGGTCTCGAGCCGTGCGGTTCAAAGCAACAACAGACAGTGAAAGTGATCTATTGACTGTATATGGACATCATATCAGCTACATTACTCCAGTTTCAATGTCTGTATCTGTAGAATGTGTCATGGACATGAAAAAAAGTAAAGATTTATTTTGAACTCAACACTTCCTGCTGCAGTTTCAAAATAAAAGCCCTCTAGCGTTTTTCTTTCTGTGGACAAAATTCCTTAATTTGTTAATACGAGGCTTTTATTCTGAAATATTAGTGTTGTAGAAAATGCAGTGACTTGCAGGGCTCCATGAATGAATAAAGTACGGGGTTCTAATTATAAAAAATTATGATGAAATGATGAAACTGATCCTCTGATTTACAGACATCTCTTTATACATCCATGGACTCATTGGCGTTTTCAGCCCAAAATGTCGGCAGCGCTACCGCGGCGCCATCTAGCGGCTGTTGTCAAAACAGTAGCGGAGTTTTGCCTCCTTTGCTTCTGTACTCTGTGGTGTTCTGTTGTGTAGGGTGGGGTGGGGTGAGGTGGGGGTCTTACCAGGGTCTGGTTGAATGGCCACTGCTGCAGTGTGAGGCAGGTACTTCAGCACTTTGATCTTGGGGAAGGGCAGGTGTCCCGCAAACAGAGGCATCACCTCGATCTGCACCTTGTGGGTGGCGTCGACCGTCATGGGCATCGACACCATCCCTGAACTCTTCCCACACACCGCCCAGTTACTGCTGCTGTCAGCCACTGTGGACACACACACACACAATCACACACACACACATACATCAGCTAAAGTCACTGATGTTTTGTCTGTTCTACAGTTGGCGACTCTACAATAATGACATATGCATACTTATACGATCTCCAAAGAGATCAGTCAACCCCTTAGAAATATTTGTGCCTGAAAATTGATAAAAAAAACAAAACCCAGGATGAGCCGTACGGCAAACAGCTGACATAAACGCATTGATTTTTGCATTGATCTTCTTTAATAGTTCACCTATCAATTATTTCTTTCATCTAACTGATTAGAGGTTTTCTAAAGGGACTCTGGTGCTCGGAAACACTACCACTTTTGTCCACAGGGACCGCCAAAATCAACACAAAATGAAAGTTCCTCGTAGTAGCTTGAAGTTCAGAGAACTAGCGACGGCGAAGGCCACAAGTTGCATCGCCTCACGTCGCCTTTTGTCTTGGCCAAAAAGTCGCACTCAAACGCACCACAAAGACTACAGCCGACGGCCGACTACCATGTACGTTCATTTGGTTTTCTTTCAGACTCATATTGGTAACGCACTGTATGTAGTTCTTGGCACATTTTGCGTCATACATTTTCTGGAAATTTTTTGGAATTGTTATTTGAATATTTGACAATAATCTTAAAGAGTTGATTTTCATCATGTTTTCATTTAATCATAAAATAATTTAGTCTGTATCACAAATTAGCAGAGCTTAAATTGGATGTTTTTATTTCACATCTGAAGCGCTGTAAATATCCATGTTACTGGATGTAAGACTTAATCAAGTGGTAATTAATTTTTCAGTGCTACTATACTCCCCATTCCCTCTGCTTTTATTAATCTCTGCTTTTGTTTATTCATTCTTTCAGAGTGGATGATGATAAGTCGTTCTCCTGACATACCTTCATACATGAGCTTGGTGGTTTTGAGGCCATCGGTGTCGGTCTTGCTGTCCTCTCCCATCTCCCCCTCTGCAGGTTCGGTCAGTCGTGTTATACACACCTCCAGCCCACAGAGGAGACCGGAGCGACACTGCTGCTCACCAGCAGGGGGCAAGATCTCAGCTCTCACACTGTACAACGTCTGACGGTAACAAACAGTGGGTCATTATGGTGGGGAAGCTTCTTAATGATTGCTTAGATAATCTAGAAAAATCTCATGTGCATGTTTTCATACAACATTATCAGTTATTCAAACCAGGAACATAACAGACAGCTGTCTCTTGCTAAAGACATGTTTTAATTTGCCTGTCCAGATATTTGAGCAACTGACCGCACAACTACAGCTCCACTTATCAAACTTCTTAGGGCAAAGGAACAAAATAAGTGTTTGAAGTGGACTTACGGTGACTCTCTCGAGCTGGAACTGGTAGTGGAAGGGTTTGAGGGCAGAGACGTCTTGCTTGAGCGGAGAGAAGTTGGCAGAGAAAACACACTGGAGACAGGAGGGCAGGTCGTCCTTCCACCTCACCTCCCACAGGCAGAACACGCTGTGCTTACTGCACAAAAGCTACACACACGAAAACAACATGGACAGACAGAAATATGAATTAGTGGTTGATGTAGTTTTGATGTTCTTTAAAACGAGACCAACACATGACAGATATATACTGACAAAATGGAGAGTAGCAGCGAGCACGGCTCCATATCTTGAACAGTATCTGTTGCCAGGTAGTAGCGAGAACAGAAGACACAAATCACCGGCGCTCACAGATAAAGAGTCTTTCTATAGTTTATTCTGGGCAAACAAACGAACGTGTTTCAGCTATAAGCCATCATCAGCGTGATCACTCGAGACGTAATGTCAGTTTCAAATATTCAGGTGAGGCACAGACACCAATCAGGAAAGAGACGACATGATTAAACAATAGGATTCATCTGTGGATGCATCACCAGGGAACATCGTCTCGCAACAACACAGGAGGTGTGGCCAAAACAGTCAAAACAACCAGCAATACAATGAAAAGAATAAGAACTGATGAATGGTGACACACTCAACCATAGCACATACATGATATACATTTTCTATAGCCTCTATTTAGGGAAGATATTCAATCATACATGTGTTATGGTTGAGTGTTGAGTTGAGTGGAATTTTTCTAAAGCCTGAAAACAGAGCCATGAGGAGGTGCAGAAGTCTAGTTTTCTCTCAGAACACTTGAATTACAATATGCTGAAAGGTTATTATCGAATTTTTGCCCAATGATGCCAAAAATATACTGCCTACCCCCACTTTAAGTGTTAAGTATAGTGAACTAATTTTGGCTGCTTGTAAACAAAATCAATATTTCTGTCACTACCCAGAGTTCATGACCATAAATGAGGCTTTCAACAGAGATCAACTGGTAAATCAAGAGCTGCATCTTCAGGCTCAGCTCCTTCTAGATGGGAGGCTGAAACTAAGTGGGGAAAAAAAAAGACGCATTTTCAAATTTATCCTCATCAGTGTGAATGTGGCCGTAGAACCAATCTTTCTAATTTCTAATATTTACCCATAAATATTATAAAAAGTATACTGGGAAGCAGGCATCAACCTCCGGGGTCTGAAAAGTGAAGCCAATGCAGAAGTGCCTTAAAGGTCCCATATCGTGCTCATTTTCAGGTTCTTACTTGTATTTTGTGTTTCTACTAGAACATGTTTACATGCTGTAATGTTAAAAAAAAAACTTTATTATCCTCATACTGTTTGCTTGAATATACCTGTATTTACCCTCTGCCTGAAACGCTCCGTCTTAGTGCATTTCAACGGAATTGCAACAAAATTGCGTTGCCTGGCAACAGTTTGGGTCCATGTTTACTTCCTGTCAGCTGATGTTATTTACATACACTGCAACAGGAAATAAACTGGGACACATTTAGAATGTTTACATTTAAAACCGTGTAATGGTCTAAATATTGTAAATTTGTGACATCACAAATGGACAGAAATCCTAACGGCTTTTTTCAAACCCACAATTTCTGAATACGGGCTGTGTGTGTTTCTCCGTATATTGAGCGTTTTGATAGTTTAACCGTATTTATAAAGCACTTAAACCTGCTTTATAATATAAAAGACATGAACATCTCACTTTTTACAATATGGGACCTTTAAACTGGCATTCTTTCTAATAACCAGCAGGGAGCAACTCCTCTGGTTGCAAAAATAACTGATTGTATAGAAGTCTTTGAGAAAATGAGTCTACTTCTCACTTGATTTATTACCTCAGTAAACATTGTGAACATGAGTTTATGGTCTCAATCACTAGTTTCAAGTCTTCTTCAATACAGCATGATGTTCATTTAGTAAATTATGGTCCCATTTAGAGACAAACAGACCATAAAGCAGGGGATGCTTTAGGGCGGGGCTACCTTGTGATTGACAGGTCACTACCACGGTGTTGTCAGCGTTTTAATCTTACAACTTTAACCCTTTCACAGTGTGTTTTCACTTCATGAAAGTTAGTTAGTAAGGTCTTATTGATAACATTTTTATGTTGACAGATATCTTTTTAAACACAATACATCCACAGAGCTTTTAGAAAGGTGCCGAATAAAAGTATGGCTTTTCCTGAATTGTGAATTAATCATTAAACAAAATGTTGACAGGTCCAGTGGTGCCCACTTCTAACAAGGCTTGTGAGCCGATAGTAAAATGACGTTGGTATCACGCGGTGTCTCTGTGTCGTCAGTTAGTGTGGAAAATAAACAGATAAATGGCAGCGATTGACTGTGAGTGCCTGACAACGACTTGTTGTGAAGTAAATGCAATGGAACGTGGGAGGGAGAATGCGACATCTAGTGGCTGTATGTTATCAATAGCACCTATTCAGCGTTTGGTTGTGCTTAGCTCCACCCTCTCGTGTCACTTCTGGTTGCAAAAAAAACAACATGGCGACGACCAAAATGCCGAACTCAAGGCTTCAAAAGGGCAATCCACAAACCAATGCGTGATATCACGGTGACTACGTCCACTTCTTATTAATAGTCTATGACTGGAAGCTATCTACTGATCACATGAATGACATTTTTTGTTTTACTGCTCACCTGTTGTGTTTTAGTGTTGAGGGACTGCAGCTCCAGTGATTCATGCTGCTTCTCTGTCAGCTTCACTTCTGCCAGCGTGAAGCTCATGTCCGACACGTTCTGCAAACAAACCTGGATGTACTTCCTGTGGGGTCGGGTCAAAAGGTCGCAGGTCAGACATGTGCATGTGAGTGAGTTGGGGAATGTACACGGTGAAGAATGCTATGTTAATGTTAAGTAAGTTAACTATAGCTTCTTGTATTTTATGTGAAAGAGCAAATTTCCCACGCATTTTATTTGTGACAGGTATTTCTATGAGAATGGAGGCTCACCTGTTACCAGCAGAAAGCAGAGAGTGTTTGGTCTTGAAGGGGATGTAGAAGGTGAGGGCAAGCAGCGTGGAGTAGATGGACCACGGACAGTCGATGGACATCTGTGGACAGACGCCAGCAAAAAAGTTACTATCATGTGACAGAAAAGCTAACTAGGGCTGGGTTTCCAGTCCCTGGAACTACTTTACGAGGAACTAAAAGGTTCCTTCAGCCAACAGTTGTCTGCGTTTCCACCGCGGTCTAAAGACCTGCGAAGATTAGGCAAATTAATCCGCTGACGTAAGAAAAAGCAACATGACGTGTGACGAGGTGCTGGTGGTCACAACGGTAAACTCACTCTGCAGCCTGCAGTTCAGCGTGTTATCTGTCTGTTTCATCTTAAAAACATGCTGGAAAAAAAGGAATTTTGTCTCACTGCGACGATCTTTACTGCAGCATAGTATTTAATGATGCACGTTGGATGTAATGAATGAAATGCAGCGGAGGAAAGTGAAACTAAGAGCGTCTGTCTCTACAGTAAATCCTCCGTTGAGTGTTTGATAGTTATTTATTTGTGCTTTATAATCCAAAAATAACTTTTCTTTCTCTCACTCACTGCACTGCCGCACTACGTCTCTCTCTCTTCTACCACTCCCCTTTCAGCTCGCTCGCTCGCTCAATCTCTCTCTCTCTCTCTCTGTCTTTTTTCAAATGAGTCGTGAAGCTGACAGCAGAGCCTAACTTTATTTCAATGTTATCAAACAGAGAAATGTTCTCCCCTTGTCCTAAAATGGTCCTAGATCGATACTAGAGTACTTCCTTGTTTGTGAATGAAGCAGTACACGAGTTGCAGCAGCACTGTGTGTGTGTGTGTTTGACCAATCAGCGACGGTGTTCCCTGTAAACTCAACCCTGAAAGTTCCGGTACTTTGAGAGAGTACTATCCCCCCGACCAGGGCCTTTTTCGGGGGTAAAATGTCCCCGGAACTTAATTTAAACCCTGGTCTCTGCGGTGGAAACACAAAAGTTCCTCAAAAGGTCCTTAGCTCTGTGGGAAAGTTGCTGCGGTCAAAAATGGGTTTAGCTCAGTAACAAGGAGTGAATATTTATCTGGTTGTTGATGGTTATGCATCCGATTAATCTGGGGGGTATTTTCTCAATTAATCGATTGGTCTATAAAACATTAGAAAACAGTGAAAAACGGCTGTTACAATGCCCTCGAGCCCAAAGCAACTTAATCAGATCAGTCTTGTTTTGTCTGACCAACAGTGCCAAACCCAAAAAGATTCAACATTTATAATACAACAAGAAAAGCAGCAAATTCTGACATCTGAGAACCTGGAAATCTGGCATTTTTGCTTGAAAAAAAACAGGCTTTAAAGTTTCATTGATTATAAAAATACTTGTCGATTAATCATGAAATCATTGCATCTCTAGAAAATGTACAATTCAAAGTGTGTATTTGTTTGAAGGGGCCTCACTCTCTGGTCGATGGCGGTCATGGGCGTGTCAGGATGACTGTAGCTGCGTGGTCGGTGGCGGACCTCGCCATTGGTCAGCCTCTCGTTGGCGGGCCGGTCAGACCCGGACGGGATGATGCACAGGACCTCCAGGTGGAACTCCAGAGTGTGGTAAGGAGGGGTGGCGGGCAGGCTAATGCTGGTCACCTTCTCAGACGACTGGATGGACAGGGCGTTTTCACCCACCAACTCTGAACACAGGAAGAGGGGACGGGACTTTAAAAGCTGTGTATGTGTCAGTCAGTGTGTTTAAAAAGGCACGCAAATAACCTGCCTTCTACAGGAACCTGTTCTTATACACATTATACAGTACACAAGAAACACGGCTTCATTCTGGTTATTAAGAGAAAACCAGTGAACAACGGTAGATTCATGCTGGAGGAACCAGATTAAAATCAAATCAAATAAAGCCTGACCGGCTGTAGGGTTGCTGATGCGGGCGGTGCAGCTGGTGGAGGGCAGGATGGGCATGGTGTCCGTGTTGCTGAGCTGCAGAGCGTCTCCTTTCTTCACAGCGTAGTGACCCGTCAACAGAGTGAACTTCACCGTCTGAGGCAGACCGGCCAACAGTGGCTCTGAAAGCATAAACACAAGAGCAGTGAGCAACAACATCCCCACACACACGCACGCTGCACTGTGGTTTATATACAATCATTAACGTGTTATGGTGGTAATCAGAGCAGTAAAAACATGCGTCTGATGCAGGTGAGACTTCAACATGTTTTGTTAACTGAACTTAAACTTCCTCCAACAAGGAACTGCAGTCCCAATGTTTTTATTCTCCTTATTTGAAAAACTAAATCAAAAATTGCAGGTAGAACTAGAATTAGTGCCTGGCAGTTGTACGCCTCCACCAGCCGGTCAAGTTGCAGTTTGCGTCCATGTCTGTCCAAAACGTCCTCACCTCATCATTTT
Organism: Sebastes fasciatus; assembly: GCF_043250625.1. Lineage (NCBI taxonomy): Eukaryota > Metazoa > Chordata > Actinopteri > Perciformes > Sebastidae > Sebastes > Sebastes fasciatus. The sequence goes on along the minus strand of NC_133808.1, from coordinate 4,112,866 downwards.
ATCCTGTTAGACATTTGTGTTGAATACACCCCAGGGCGATCCTATTTTGTCATTTATCTTTGCGTTAGCGTTCGAACCCCTGGCTTCACGTGTACGTTCAAGTCCTGAGATACACCCAATAACACATCAGGGTACTTCACATCTCGGCCCACGCCAATGATGTCACTCCCCGCTGGATCTACTACACAAATCTGGCTCATTCTCAGGGTATAGGATAAACTTGGTAAAGAGTGAATTAGTGTCTTTATCACAGCTGGAAGACAAGGCATTCCTGAAGACCATCCCATTTAAGATTGTCTTTGACAAATTCACGAGTTTGGGTATTATAGTTAGAATAAAACTGGGCCAGTTATTGGAGCATAACTGGGATAAGAAAATGAACCAATTGGGAGAAAAACACAGATTTTTGAAACACTTTGCGATCTCAATGGTTGGACCACAGACTGTATATAAGGATGGACGACATGACAGATCCCCAAAAGTGAAGACATATCATCTCGAACACCCCCCTGGTAGCTGGCTGCAGTATAGGTCATAAGTCCCGCCCCCTCTCGGGTCTAAAATATACCTATATCCCCCTATATGCTCCAATTTTGTATTTAAACCAAAAACGTGTTTTGTGAGGTGACCTTTGACCACCGAATTCTAATCAGTTCCATCTTTGAGTCCAAGTGAACGTTTGCACCAAATTTGTGGCCACGGCTGTCACCGGCGCAGAAGCATGAAAACATCAAGGTTATTTTACCCTCGCAGCTTTTGCAGGTCAAGATATCAAAAACATTTACACGGCAACTGATGTAGATTCAGCCCCGCACAAATACAGAACACAAGGTGCCGAGGCTCGTACAGAAACAGTTAAATAATACAATATACGGTGCTGTCGAGACTCAAGAGCTGCTACATGAGCATAACCAACTTATTGTAGACAGTCACATAAAACAGTCATAACAAGGTAAACTGAAGTAGCCTTAGTACTTGTGTGTCATGTTTTAGTCTGCTCGCTGCATTTTTGGTTTGTTCAACAAGAGTAATCTTGGAGTGCAGCTCCTAATGTAAGCTTAAAAATTGCGACCAATACCATAACCTCAGATTTTAAGCATTCATGTAAAAAAAAAAAAAAAAAAAAAATCTGACCTGAGAGAGGCTCCACGGTGAGTTGGGGCTCCTGAGAATAGACTTCATACTGGACCGACGGGTAGATATGAGGCAGCACAAACTGCACCTGACCCACGGTGGCGAACAGCTGACGCAATGTGTAAGAACCTGGTTGTCCACTCTACAGAGGAAACGGAGAAAAGAGTGACGGAGCAAAAGATGCAAAGTAAGAAAATGAGAAGGACGTTTTATGAAATAGAACAGCAAAGGTTGAGCGAGTGAAAAACACGCATTAAAACGATCATCAGATACAGATTTTCAGTCCCCTTCTGAAAGTCAAACACCAATTAACTAGTTCACCATTTCAAAAGGTCACATTTTTTTTAAATTTGAGGCAGCAGCAAAGTGTCTCTTACTGATGCTGTGAATACGATGCTGTTATCCCCGGGCTCTAACGTTACATCCTGCACTTTCAGCATCTGTGCTCCGTCCTTCATGGAAACAGCAGGAGGGCTGACACAGTTGGGCGTGTCCGGCGGCGAGTTGTTGTCATGGAGCCGCATGACCAGATGACTGTTTTTACACACCACTCCCGTGGAGTTGAGAGAATTGTCCGTAGGACTCCTGTCCTGAATCTCCTCTAGCTCTAAAGGGGGACCGGCAGCTGCGGACGAGCTGGGACCCGCCGACGAGACGGCCTGGCTGAACTCTACTGTCCCTGGGTTCGTTTGTCTCGGAGCTCCCTTAGACCTTCCGTTAGTCCCCGTGCGCTCCAGGTCAAAGTGAATGCTAACAGCTAGTTGCTGTATGTGCACGGACACGGGCATCAAACACCGCAGGGTGAGCTCCACCTGCAGGACGGCTCCGGAGTGCACCGAGGCTGTGGCGGGACGGAACTGTAGCCGCGTGAGTTTAGAAAAATCACCCATGCTGAGAGTCACTTTGGGAGCTGTGGAAGGAAGAAGAAGAGTATAAAATTAGTTTTTCCACAAAGAATCACACAAAAACACCACTTTAGATCTTGTGTTTACCAGAGATCTGCTCATACGTTTCTTGGAAATAAATCATTCAGCATGAAAAAAAAGCATAAAAATGACTAATGGACTAAAGACATCTTAGTCACTACGACCAAAACGACTGATTAGTCCACTAATCGACTAAGCGGGGCCAGCCCTACAAATATTAATACATTATTTGGCAAGGTAGCTTCATATGCCATTTATGAAAACAAGACATTGAGACCCTTTCTACTGAGTTTGTCTAAAGGCATTGTGGGAAATCTCAGACATCATGAACTGATGTAGCATTAGAAGTGGTAGGCTGAAAGGGGCACACGATGCAGACTGATGCTATAGAACAGAGTATTAACATTTTCTTTTTCCTTAGGGCTGTCAATCAATTAAAACATTTAATTGCTATTAATCGCATGATTGTCCATAGTTGATCGCAGTTAATCGCAAATTAATCACAGTTTTTATCTGTTCAAAATGTACCTTAAAGGGAGATTTGTAACGTATTTAATACTCTTATTAACATGGGAGTGGGCAAATATGCTTCCATTATGTAAATGTATGTATATATTTATTAGTGGAAATCAATTTAAAACACAAAACAATGACAGATATTGTCTAGAAACCCTCACAGGTACTGCATTTAGCATAAAACAATATGCTCAAATCATAACATGGCAAACTGCAGCCCAACAGGCAACAACAGCTGTCAGTGTGTCAGTGTGCTGACTTGACTATGACTTGCCCCAAACTGCATGTGATTATCATAAAGTGGGCATGTCTGTAAAGGGGAGACTCGTGGATACCCATAGAACCCATTTACATTCACATATCTGGAGGTCAGAGGTCAAGGCACCCCTTTGAAAATGGCCATGACAGTTTTTCCTCGCCAAAATGTATCGTACATTTTGAGCATTATTCAGCCTCCTTCGTAGGTACCGATGGATTCCTTAGGTTTCTAGTTCAATAGGATACCAGTATCTTCATTCTAGCTTTAAAACTGAGCCTGGTACAACCTCAAAAAACAAAATTTACGTTAATGCGTTAAAGAAATTAGGGGCGTTAAAACAAATTTGCGTTAACGCATTATTATCACGTTAACTTTGACAGCCCTAGTTTTTTTCCCTTTTTTAAGTTTTGTGTTGTAAAAGGTGAACTTGTAATGAAACGTGATCACTTACACTGATCTTCAGACTTGCCGGCAAAGGTCAGGATTTCTTGACAAAAGTGCTTCCTCTCCTCCGTGGTCAGATTTGAGTCACCAGCCAACAAGGCACTGGTTTGCAAGTAGCTGCGGTGGGTTGTAAAGGAAACCAAAACACTACAGTACAAGAACACCACCACCTCTGTCGGGTCAACACAGCAACCCTGTGTTAACTTGCCCAATGCAATGAGCATGTTGGACAACATTTTGTATCACCAATGGGCCAGCCTACTTTAACACTGAATGAAAAGATGGCACGATACGACTGAACCATCTCAAAGCTGATGACTGCATTTCTTCTCTAATGTACAGCACTATGAGGCATTTTATACAGTAATATTTTGACTTATTTGGCCCTCGATTGGTCGGGTGGCTCTTGCCGTTTTTGAAGGATACTCTTCAGTTCTGCCCAGCAGTTTCTGACACTCCGCAATCTGTTTCCTGGTGTGAGTGACAGGGAGGCTCCATCCCTCTGAGACGTATGACTTCAGAGCTTCCTGTAAGAAGGTTTCTGCTCGCTCAGGGTCCCCCTTCCTCCTAATAAACAAACACAAACACATCGCCTTGTTTCTCATGTGATATCTGTAGAAAAGCATGAAGATTAACGACAGAATGTGCGCTTGTCTGCAAACACTGCAACACTACTTGGCAGTGAAATCCATTCTAATTTAAAAGACAGATAACAGAAAGAGATCACTCGTGTATGTACAGTATGAGACCGTGCTGTCACTGAGCATAAACACATCTTAAACTTAAAGCAGCAGTAGGCAGAATGTTTTTTGGCATCGTTGAGCAAAATTTCCATAATAACCTTTGAGCATATTGTAATTCAAGTGTTCTGAGAGAAAGCTAGACTTCTGCACCTCCTCATGGCTCTGTTTTCAGGCTTTAAAAAATCTAGCCCTGACAGGAGACTTTGACCAATCACAGGTCATTTCAGAGAGAGAGAGCGTTCCCATTGGCTGTTTGCATTCAACGGTTGCAGTTGTCAATCACTCGCAAACTCCGATCAAACGGTCAAACTAGAGAATGTTTGCCGCTGGTGGGCGGTGCTTGGTATTTCTTCAACAGATCTCAACATGGCTGCCGGGTCACAAACTTTCTCATTTTACAGCTAAACAGTACACTACAAGATGTTTCTGAACACATTTTATGCGAGAAATAGGCATTACAGTAACAGAATATTGATTCATATTTGATCAGCGCTGCCTAGTTTGACCGTTTGATCAGAGTTCGCGAGTGATTGACAGCTGCTCAGAGACGGCAAGGCTCCAGCTCGGCTCTGATTGGTTGTTTTCCTCCGGTCTGTGAAATCTTGCAGATGCCGTTAGGAGCACCAGAGGACACCGGAGGACACAGTCACGTAATTTTTTTTAGATTACCTGTCTCATGCACTACTGTCAGGATATAGTGACCGTTTTATATAAATAACTTTATTTAATCATATTTTCTCCATTTCTACCTACTGCTGCTTTAACTCTTTTTTAAAAATCTTTGTGAAGGTATTATTTTGCAAATCAAATTATATTTAAAGGCTGACATCTACTGTGAGTGCAGAATGATGAAGAAAACAAACTTATTGATATTATATTCCATTTCTGCCCCTAAATGCGACACACTGGCCCTTTAAGGGTCTGATTACTCTTTAAAGCCACCTCAATCTACAGTACGTCTAAACACAGCAGAAAGAAACCTGTCGCTCAATGATTACTCTAATAAAAGGGTTTGAAATGTTTCTTTCAGCTGCACTTTTATGGATTCACATTTCTTTTAAAACCCAGTCACACCCACATTAGTGTTTTGGTTTATTCTGCCTGATTAGACCTCTCCTCGGGAGTGTGTGGGTGTTTACAAGCAGCGACTGATTGCCAGTTCTGGAGAAGAGGCCTAATCAGCCAGGACAACTGAAAACACCAGTGTGGATGTGTAAGGGCTTTAAGATCCTTTTGAGAGCTGTGTGTGTGTGTGTGTGTGTGTGTGTGTGTGTGTGTTTGTATCCCGAGGGAACTAGCAGGTTTCCTTACATGTAGAACTCTGCGAGGCTTTTCCCCACCAGTCTGGCAGACCTCAGCCGGCCGATGGCCGTGTACATCTCCATGGCAGCATGAGAGAGTTCCTGATGCAAGAAGTGGCCAGTGAGGTGGTGGAGGAGGGAGAGGGTGAGAGGGAAGAAGAGAGGAGAACGTTAATCAACTGTTTCCACTGAGGTTTCCAGGAGATTACATCAGAAAAAAAAATTTATTTGAGTTTTGGGACAGGAATTCAGAGAATATTGCCAGCTACTGATATACAACACCAAGCTGTGGCAAGACTTACAAGATAGTGCCTTTCAAAAGCTTCCACAGACGACAAGGCTTCTTTCAGCTTTTTGTAAGGACTCTGCAAACTGCTGACTGTGAAGGGAGACATTAATGGGAAATTAAAACAAGGCACATTGTCTTCTTTATTACATTTTGATCAACGTGATTGGCCGAACAAGCTCCCACTTCTGTCAATGAAAAGGAAATTCCAACCCTGAAGGCCCTGACATATGGAGTTATAGGAGTGTCATAAAGAAGAATACATCTGTAAAAGGATAAGAACATAAATGTGGAAATATAAAGACGAATAAATAAGTACATAAATAAATGTGGAAATATAAAGAGAAATAATTAAGTAAATAAATAAATGTGGAAATATAAAGGGGAATAAATAAGTAAATAAATAAATGTAGAAATATAAAGGCAAATAACAAAATAAAATAATAACTAAGCATTTTCATTTTTTTTCATATTTATTTATTCCATTATTTCTGTATATATATGCATTTTTATAAAGATATTTATACATTTTTTTGCATATAAATTACTCTATTTTCCTGTATATTTACAAAAGAAAATTAATTAATTATTATTTCTTTACTTTTCCTTATTCTTTTCTCTATAGCTTTTGCTATTCCTTGAAGGGCTGAGCTGTCAATCAACTGCCTTTTGCAGCCCTTCCTGCCCAAAGTCTATTTCAAATAAAAAAAAAAAAAATAGAGCAATTTTTATTTTCAAAAATAAATAAAAAGAATAATATATATATATTTATATATATATATATATATATAAATATACATACATATACATATATATACAAATTTTGAAAAATATATAAATAAATATATATACAGAAATAAATGAACAAATAAATGTGAAAATCATTCTTTTATATTTTATTATTTGTCTTTATATTCCCACATTTATTTTCTTATTCTTTTACAGATCTAATCTTTTTTATGGCACTCCTATGACTCCATACTGGCACACCAAACTAACTTAAAAGAACTCACGCCAACAGAGATCAACAGAGGCATTGCTATACAGTTGAGGGCCGACATGCACATACACTCTGCGCATGAATAGAGTGTTTGCAATCCAAAAAATATTGCAGAGACACAGGCTGACTACTAGACAATAATGACTCTTTTAATCTACATAAAAAATAGCTGGAAGTGGAGTACAAATTGGGAATATACAGCATATGTCTGATAAAAAAAAAGTTGGAACTGGTGCCGTTTTGCCGTGCTGGAGTTTTCAGCCAATTGTCATCTGTTTGTGTAAGAAAAAAAAAGAAACGGCAGAGGCAAACGATAAGGAGAAACTGCACTAAATGGGTGAAATCACACATCAATCAGCCAGTCAGATATCCAGTCAGTCCTGAATCAGCTAGCGAGCTGATCACTTTGCAAACGCTACAGGCGACATATGATGACGCCCGACTGTTAGTTTGGTGTGTCAGGGCCCTAAATCACAATCATGTGTTGATGTCATCAATGGGAGGAGTTGGGAAGCCTGCAAACTTGAAATTAGCTTCTCATTACCACCAAGCAGGACTTGAAACTGTTTTCAAAAAATTGCACTTTTTCACGTTTCATTTCAGTCTGGAAACTCACCGGTCTCGGGCCTCTCGTCCCCTAGTCCGGCCAGCAGATCCACAGTCCTGTTCAGGTCTTCGGATGTGGGTCCCTTCTCTGACACCAAGCCACAGTGTTCCCCCAGGGACTTCAGCTGGAGGAGGCAGACCAGAAAAAAAAAAAAAAGTATTTTTATTCGAAAAACACCACTGAAAACAAACACTTTTTTTTTATTTGGAGAAAACTATTTCTTGGGTGTTACCTTGTCTGTTGCGTAAGCCCACAGTCCAACAGTATGGGAGCAGTTTGCAGCCAACTGGGCCTGATCACAGCAGCCCTCGATCCTGTGCAGAACCTCCAAGCAGCTGAGAAACACCCAGCAGTCGAGCGCCCCCTCCAGCACCGACACCTGAACAACAAGGGCGACAACGTACAGTATTACGATGAAGGACGAGGGCTGTCAATCGATTAAAATATTTAATCGCGATTAATCGTAAATGAATCACACATGTTTTTATCTGTTCAAAAAATGTACCGTAAAGGGAGATTTGTTAAGTATTTAATACTCTTATCAACATGGGAGTGGGCAAATATGCTGCTTTATGCAAATGTATGTATATATTTCTTATTGTAAATCAATGAACAACACAAAACAATGACAGATATTGTCCAGAAACCCTCACAGGTACTGCATTTAGCATAACAAATATGCTCAAATCATAACATGGCAAACTGCATCCCAATGTTGGCGTCAAATTATTTGGGTAACCCCTGCCCTCTTGTCTAAACATTCCATAGATGAACACTTGCTTAACACGTTTCCAATGAGATGAAGTTGTGTATCAGTCCTAATTTCAATCCCCAAAATGAGACCATTTTCATTTTGCTTTTTCTATAACTGGCTACAGATGTTTGAAGAGCTTACATTTTGGTATTCGACCTGTATAAAGTACATGAAAGAAAATGTCATTGCAGGAGTTTGTTTTACCTCCAGCAGGCGTAGCTCCTGGACACAGTTGTGCAGCAGCTCCAGGGCTCTCTGGGTGACCTCCCATGGCCTCAGGAGGAAGATGAGTAAAGTGCACTGGCGGGAGAACAGGTAGCTCCTAAGATCCAACAGGCTGGCCTCCCCGCGCTGGATCCCGTCCCTCTTCTCCATGTCGATGGGCCGCCGAAGCAGCAAGCCGCTCCAGCTGCGCACCGGGGCGCAGAATGAGCCGAGCCAGTTAGCTGTGTCTGTGGGAAGAAACGGACTAGTCAAAATCCGGAAAACAGAAAACGCATGCACTGACTGCCATAATGAAGCCAACCACTAGGTGGTGGTTACTTACCGCCAGCTCCAAAGTTAAGGACATACTGGGTAAAAAGAGCATCTAGTTCATCATACTGGACCAAGGCATCTTCAAACTGCTGCAGCATCTCAAAAACAAAGGCCAGCTCCTCCTGCACACACACACACACATCACACACATATCAGACACACACTCACATATGAGACACGATGAACTGTGACACTTGAAGGGTGGTATTTTTCAACCTAGACCCTATTTTCCCATGTTTTTGTGTCTAACTTACTAACAGAGACAACAAATTCTGAACTTGGTCCAGTATTGAGGGAAAGCACGGTAGATGGCAGCCGTTCACAGGCAGCAATATGGTGTTATTGGGGCAAGCTGGCACCGTCATATACTAGGGCTGGGACGATACAACTATCTTCTGATTTGATTCTATCATGATACTTGGGTGCCGATTAAATTTTAAGAGTTGCGATTCTACAACTATTGCGATTCAATTTTATTATTCTTATTTACTTTTTTAACACTAGAACATGGGAAACATTTAGAAGTTGAATCATATACTTCTAGGGACTTCTACTTACTAAATAACTACATTGATACAGAAAAGTTTTTGATTTTCAGTCAAAGATGTCCCGAAGTCAAATATATCGTCATTGTCAGGCATTATTTATTAAATTTTTTCCAGCAACCCAAAAATCAAAGAATAAAAGATATTTCCCTCACAAATTAGTGGGATTTTATTTTTAATTTATAAGGGACACGTAATGTTTTACACTTCTGGTGAATATAATCCAATCAATCTTATTTCCATTTAATACACAGCTTTGTTGAATACTCAATTCTGATTGGTCAATCACGATCTGTTATTTCTTTATAGCAGACCGTTGTTATGGGCACAGTTCTGATGTCGGACTCTAGCGGACCGTTTTTGCGTCAAATTATTGATTTCTTAAGTAAGTAGCCGTGTAATAAGCGGACGCTTCGCGTCCGGGTGCAGCATCGCAAACAATAATGACCGGCACGCTGTACATTATCCCTTACATATGTATTTTGTATATACACCTATCAGCCATAACATTAAGACCACTGACAGGTGAAGTGAATAACATTGATTATCTCGTTACAATGGCACCTGGCAGTAAGTGAACATTTTGAACTTTTTGTTGGAAGCAGAAAAAAATGGGCCAGCGTAAGGATGTGAGCGACTTTGACAAGGGCCAAATAGTGCTGGCTAGACGACTGGGTCAGAGCATCTCCAGAACTGCAGCTATTGTGGGATGTTCCCGGTCTGCAGTGGTCAGGACCTACCAGAAGTGGTCATAGGAAGGAAAACCGATCAGACCCGAGGCTCATTGATGCACGTTGGGAAGGAAGGCTGGCCCCTGTTGTCCGATCCAATAGAAGAGCTACTGGAGCTCAAACTGCTGAAATAGTTAATGCTGGTTCTGATAGAAAGGTGTCAGAACACACAGTGAGGAGCAGTTTATTGCGTATGGGGCTGCGTAGCCGCAGACCAGTCAGGGTGCCCTGTGCTGTCATAATGTTATGGCTGATCGGTGTACATTTCCCTTTGTTAAACCTTATTTTGAAAACCGGACGTAGTCACACGTGTATACTTCCGCTACCTTCGCCAAGTCCGTCGTTCTCGTTCTCTCTATACATGGTCAGCTCCATCGGGGCCGTTTGAATGCATTTAACATAAATGTCAGTATGCAGGTGCTCTACAGTTGTAGCATCGGCTGACACAACCTCTACTTCCCTTTCTGTGCAGACGCATGCCCGTCGTCTTTCTACGTACCTGGACCATGAAGTATTCACAGAAGCTCCAGCCGGGCTGGGTGCGTTTCTCTCGGAGCGTACGCATGTCGTCCTCAAAGCGTCCCAGGTTCTTGGTGAAGGACATGAGGAGGAGAGTTCGCAGCTTGAGCAGCAAGGAATTCCAGGATTCCTGAGACCGAGACGAGTCCTTCAGAGGATCTGACAGCACCACACACCTGCGTCAGAGGGCAATGACCTTTATATACTCAGGGAAGGTTGAATCAGCATGGTTTCTTATATTCAGTGATTATGTTGCCTGCTTGCTGTGAGAACATATGAAAAGGGCAGTCTGTTTCCCATTCTCATCGTTCACCTCAATCAACTTGTTTACGGGGGAGGAGTGTCCTCACCTGTCGTTCTGCTTGTTGCAAAAATCGCTGCGGATCTTGTCCACGATGGATGACCGAGGCAGGATGTTGGTCTTGTTCTTCTTCTTAGTATCGTTGGCCTCCACGACGATGATGACCCAGTCTGCTGAGCCGTGAGTCCGTAAGCTGTTCTGCCAGCGCATCATGTCCTCTTTCACCGTGCTCTTATACGCCTCTGTGTCCTACACAACGGAGGGGAAAAAAAATCAGCATTCTTTACAGCGGGAGGTTGGCAAACATTATCCTCTCACTCTGATTGCCTCACATCACGTCACGTCAACCCCCCCAAAAATGATGTTTAAACATGCCAATTATACATATGAAGGAATATCGCATGCAAAACTCTTGTTGATACTGAATTTGGGGAAGTTGGGAACGCAAAAATATTGCAGATGTATTTCATTTACAAATTATGACTGAATGATGAAAAAAAAAAAAAGGAAAAGATACTTCTCCTTTAAGTTGTTGTATGCAATGAGGATGTTTCCACATCAGAAGATATCAGAGGACAGGATGTACAAAAAGCTTACATTTTATAACTTAACTTGTAGGTTTCTGAATGCTGTGACTGGGAGTTACTCAGTGAGGGACTGCTACTTGAGAGGGTCGTGTTTGTTTGAAATCGGTTGGAACTGAGTAGAGGTGGGATATAAGAGGACGAGTCAGTTATTATGTAACAGTGTCCAGTGGCAGGGAGAGGAACTGGAGCCCTGGTGTGTCACAATGTTTTGGAAGTGAACTTGTAGTTAGAGTTTGTAGGATCATTTTTGGGTTGTGAATGAGTGCCACTGCACACGCTATCACATGTTCATAGAAATTATTTATTAGCCCTCAACACCTTTGGTGTGTTATCTTTGAAGTATTTATTTAAAGAGGAGGTTTCAGGTTCATACTTGTATTTTGGGTTTCTACTAGAACATGTTTACATGCTGTAACATTAAAAAAAACACTTTAATTTTCTCATACTGTCTGTGCTGCAGCACCTCTTTTCACCCTCCGTCTGAAACGCTCCGTTTGAGCTCCTGCACGACCCCCCCTCCTGAAAAGCCCACTCTGCTCTGATTGGTCAGCTGGCCCAATGTTTTGATTGGTCAACCAAACCAAACTCTTCGGACTTCGCTCCAGCTCTGCTCTAACTAGCTTTTTTGAGGGGCGTGCCAAACTAGCCTGCCAAGTAGGTATTAACAATGTGTTACTTGGTGACATCACCGCGTTACGGAAGAACTGGTGGGAGAGTCAGTTCAGGAGCCGTATTTCTGTGGGGGAGAGTAACTCCCTTTGGCGTGGACTTTGGGCTTTGTAACTTTGCGGACCTTTAACATGCACAAAAAATATATGTAACACATTAAAGGAAAGGGAAAAAGCACAAAGGCATGATATTGGGTTCTCTTTAAATGAGCAGTGTGTAGGATTGAGGGTAATCTATTAGCAGAAACGGAATATAATATTTATAACCATGTTTTCATTAGTGTATAATCACCTGAAACTAAGAATCGTGTTTTTGTTAGCTTAAAATGAGCCCTTCATATAAGGAGCTGGTCCTCTTCACAGAGTCCGCCATGTTTCTACAGTAGCACAGAATGAACAAACCAAACACTGGCTCTAGATAGGGCCCTTTGTGCTTTTACCTGAAGGTCACCGTGGGTTCTCTACACACTTGGAAAGGGAGGGGGTGAGCGGAGGGGCATTCAGTTGGTTGCAATTTGCAACCTCTCCGCTCGATGCCACTAAATCCCTCACACACTGCTCCTTTAACTGTGCCACTGAAGTCTGGATTGATTTCTGTGTAACTTATAGTTTGGTTAAGGCTGTACACACCCATGTTTTCAGTTATACTGGCCAAACTTGACTGCCACTGCCTCCCACTGTCTTTAAATTCCTCGGTTGCTGAAGTTTGCAGTTCACAATTTAAAGAGGTCGGTGCAGAAGCTACATGTGAAGACATTTTTATTTTAGCAGGCAAATAATTGCCTATAATTTACATCAATTACATACAAATACATACAGTATCTAGTTGGTGCGCCGTGGTTTTATAGCTTGTCCAGGTCATAGCTCACTGTTTGTTTACCTGTCCTTAACCATCTGCAGTATAGTCAGGTGGTGAACATGTGACTTGCTGCTCCTTGTAGCAAAAAAAGGGGGAAGCTGCAGCCGTAACGTGCTTCCACGTTCAGAGTGCTTATACTGTCAAGACTGTGTTTGACTGGCATCGCTCTGAATCTCCATTTAGCTTTGTTACACCTCTTCCGGCGGGGCGACCTGCACCTGGTGTTACGATTTGTAAAAATGCATAGTGTTGTGCTAGTGAGAAAGGACTGGTCAGGGAAAACTGTGTGCAATTTGTGTCTGTGCACAAATTAAGCAGATTAGATTTCTCACTTTTCTGCACTGAAAAGCTCCTTTTTTCTTTGTGTTTTACATTTCTAAACCTTGCAAAACAAGAGTTGTTTATCAGGGATGTGCTGATTCACATTCTGACAGTCTCGTGCAAAATGTAACAGTACATTTCGCAAGGCAGTCTTTATTGCAGGTCTATTGTATTGTAATACTGCACAGGCAATAATGTTACTGTGCCCATGCTGCATACCCATACCCAGGCTCACTGCTCCCACATTAGAGGCACAGTCCTTAGGAAATGTCATGAGTCACACGCTGATGACAGCACTTCCCTAAACTAACCAGCTGCTCAGTCAGCAGCAGCAGGTTCCTGCTTCCCTTCTTGTTTTCCTCCCGGCTGCTTTCCCTACTAAGCAGCAGTCTTGCAAAGTAGATGTCCAGTTCAGTTTAGGCTGGCGACCGCAGGCTACTAAAAATGCATCAAGTAAGGCCGTGTGTACAATACACAGATACATTTGAATACAAATTGTTCTCTTCTTCCATCCACATGAAACTGATTTTTGTTTCCACAAAAGAAACAAAGAAACAAAACTGAGCTCTTAAAGGGTAACTTTGGTATTTTTCAACCTGCAGTCTATTTTCCCATGTTTTTGTGTCCAAGTGATTAATGGGGACAACAATTTTTTAAATTGGTCCAGTATTGAGGGAGAACGCTAGGAATGAGACGGTAAGGAAATTTTGCCACCGGTTATTAAACTTGTGACAACACCGGTGTTACCGATTACACCGGACATTTTACAAGAAAAGACGGCGCTCAATATATGTAGAACGCTTAATTTGATCTTTACCGTTGGATGGCCGCACGCACCCGCTGTGACCGCTCCGTCCTCCTCATTAAAGTTGTGGTTCCCTTATATAGCATTGGGTTTAAATCTCAAATACTGACAAATAGGCACTTTTCCTTTTAGCTTTGACGCAAAATCCTCCGCCATCGTCCTGTTTGTCAACTCTCTCTCGTCCCGTGTGTATGAAATATGACACCTGCTACAATGTGCGGAGACTCCATACAGACATTTTTCACTGTCATGGTACGTGTCCACGGGGGCGTTTTTTATCGCGAAGGATCGCCTTGCTTACCAGCATTGGACGCTTGGTGGGCTGCCACTGGACACGAGGCACTCGGCAACTGATTGGACGAATGCTTTCCCTCGTGGGCTGCTGCTCCCAGCTTTCAAACCTTAACCAACATGACGGCTCGTTTGGAAACTTTCTTCTCTTATTTCACGAAAATAATTCACCGAAATGTGTTTCTGAAAACATTTTATGCGAGAAATAAGCCACGCAAGTTGCTGAAAAGTTTAGTTTCTCGGGAGTTTCCAGAGGCGGCGAGTCGCGTCGGACGCCCGTGATTTGCGTAAAGTAGCCTAGACCTCAACTTTATGCAAATGAGGAGCGGGTAACGTGGCGGTCCGTCACGCTACCAGAATGCATTGCACGGCTGCTTACATAGACAATGAATGGGAAGCATGGAAACGACGGAGCCTGTGGACTTCAGAATGTAGCGTCCGTCGTCCGACTATCTATTGATAGTCACGGCGCTGATTCGCCAAAAATGAACTAAATGGGTTTTATTTCTTTTAAAAAAAGCAAAACGACGGTGAGGGCGGTGGGCAAGTAACGTAATCGGTGTATGCCCGACCACCGCGTAACACCGGTAAAACTGACTACCGGGGCAAGCCTAGAGAACGCTGTAACCGGCAGCCGCTAAATGGGCTGAAATGTAATCACTTGGGGCAACTTAGCACCGTCATTTTACATCCAAATGTCTGACAACGTTATGGAAAGGACCCCTAACTGAGGCTGAATTCTCCTTTACAATAATTCACTACATGTTTACATTCGGGTAGGCAAACTGTATGATGGTATAGTGGCATTAGAATGTGCTTTAAGCCACCAAATTTGGGCTTTTATGGACAAAATTTGGGCTGGCTACTCCCTGCGTGTGCCTGTCGGCCTTAACAGGCACTGAGTTACGATCTTAAATCAGTTAACCTGCATAGTTTATATATCTCACTCTATGAGTTTGCATACCTTGCATACAGAGCTGTCTGTGACCTATTTTTGCCCAGGCAGGATGCCCGTAAGTAAGCACTCGTCTATTCTTAGAGTGCGTACAAGCAGACATCGCCTATCCTCCAGAACAAGATCAAGATTCTGTGTGATTCTTGTGACTTCCTGGACAGAAAATGTCAGGAAGCAGCAACAATAAAAAGCAAAGTTGTGTAGCCGCCACCGCTATCTATGATTAATCAGTTTGTGCTTGGATGTAACTAATCACACAGTTAAAGTGTTCTCATTGATGTTACTGTATTAGGGCTGTCAATCGATTCAAATATTTAGTCGCAATTAATCGCACTATTTTTTTATCTGTTTAAAATGTACCTTAAAGGGAGATTCGTCAAGTTCGTGGAAATCAATTAACAACACAAAACAATGACAAATATTGTCCAGAAACCCTCACAGGTACTGCATTTAGCATAAAACAATATGCTCAAATCATAACATGGCAAACTGCAGCCCAACAGGCAACAACAGCTGTCAGTGTGTCAGTGTGCTGACTTGACTATGACTTGCCCCAAACTGCATGTGATTATCATAAAGTGGGCATGTCTGTAAAGGGGAGACTCATGGGTACCCATAGAACCCATTTACATTCACATATCTGGACGTCAGAGGTCAAGGGACCCCTTTGAAAATGGCCATGCCAGTTTTATTTACTATATTATATATACCAGCGTTATTTAGCCTACTTTGTGACAAGCTAGTCTGACATGGTTGGTACCAATTCCTTAGGTGTTCTAGTTTCATATGATCATTCATGCAACTGTCTTGATAACAAACACAGAAAACTATCACAATAACATCATCTGCACTGTTTGTTCGACTATACTGAAACAAAAAACCTGTTCACAGAGCACACAACAAGCACTTGAGTCTTTGCAGCTGATCTGCCAGCAGGATAGAGTAGAACTGAATAGAATTGAATATGTTTATTTTAATTTTATTTTCCCACTGGAACAGGAAGTGTGTCTTTGGGGAATTTCAAAACAAGCGTCCCTTGTATTTTAGCGCTGTCGGATAATGCATAATGCAATAATTAATGTTTCTCAGTGTCGTTAATTAAATTACAGAGTGACTGGATGGTTGAAGTTGTTGTGCAAAATGTGTATGTGTGTGTGTGTGTGTGTGTGTGTGTGTGTGTGTCTGTGTGTGTGTGTGTGTGTGTGTTTAAAGCTACTCACACAGCAGTCGGTCCAATAGATGTGGAGGAAGGGGAAGGTGAGGAGAGCCTTGTTTCCCTCCTTTGGAAGGAGCTCCTCTTTAAACTGGACAAAGTTAGCTTCCAGGTGGATCATCTTTGGTGCACGGCCGTAAGTCCTGCACAGAAAAGAAAAGCAGAGTTTCATAGGATCTATTAAATGCTGTTTATGATGGATTTAAGTTTTATTGCCTCATGATGAAATAACGCCATATGTATGGAAAACCCATGAACACTGACCCCTGAATAGGTCACTGGATCATCAGACTTTGGTGAATCTGAACTAACCAAAGTCACACAATAACACAAACAAACTAACCGTGTGTTCTGCAAGGTCAAATTACTGTTTTTTTCAATGGAGTCTGGTTGCAAAGATAACGGCTTCAGTTCCCCGTCAGAAACATGGACTTTATAACTGTCTCACAGCGAGGTAAACTGGGGAAAATATTTTTTAGCGTACGCTTAAACTGATATACATTATTTTAGGTGAGCCTTTCTTTAAGGTGGCTAAAATAAGTTTTGCTGCCGGCCCCGTCCACAGCAGCACATCGCTTTGCTTCCGTGCCGTATCTTCTGTCTGCTTCTCAAAGTTGGGGGCGTTCCGACCGTCATCTATTGTAGGTAATACACTGACAATAGATAAGTACCTCGGACAAACCCCACTTCAAAATCACCCGAACTATCCCTTTAATGGGACTGGACAAAAATACAGGAGCAGAACTACATCGTCAAAAATAGACCGCTCTAAAAACGGTGGCAACAAAAATGAAAAGCTTAACAATGATGTGTATTACTATGTTTTTTCAGCATACATTCACCAGGGACAGTACTCACCTCCTCCACTCCATTGGCTCCCTGGGAAGCTGTTGGGCCAATGAGGTATAGAGAGACGTAAACAAGCCCTGGTCTCCAGCACCTGTGATGAAAGGGGCAGGACAGAGAGCATTTCAAAATTAGGCCAGAGATGAAGAACTCAAAGAATCTAAAATCAACACATATGTCGTCATAAAAATAACTGTGGGCAAAAGATGTGTTGCCCCAAATTCTCAATACTCAAGGGGTTCAGTGTAAAGGGGCATGGAGGATATGTTGGGAGAAATGAAGTTTACACAAAACTGGAAATCTCATTTGCAATCATTAATAATGTAAATACAAAGAATATACCCCTGAACTCAGGTGAAACACAGGGGTGCAACGTGAAAAGCTACAAAGAACACTTAAACCTGCAGTAGGCAGAATATGTTTGGCATCATTAGGCAAAAAATCCATTATAACCTTTCAGCATATTGTAATTCAAGTGTTCTGAGAGATACCTAGACTTCTGCTCCTCCTCATGGCTCTGTTTTCAGGCTTTAAAAAAATCTAGCCTGTGACGGGAGACTTAGACCAATCACAGGTCATTTCAGAGAGAGAGAGAGCGTTCCTATTGGCTGTTCATTCATGTACTCAAAATTACCGGCTGATCCCATATGTAGCCTAAATACACTCTCCATCCAAGACAGTCTTTATCCATTTGCCCCAACCTAATTCAAAATGGGTGTTAATGTCCCCCTATATGTCTCTGTCTCTGCCACCTCTTTCTCTATTATTTCAGTCACACGCACCGTAACCTGAAAGTCTCAGTCGGTCTTATTCCTACATTCTTATTTGTCTTTTGTATATGTATTACCGAAAGATGCAACAAACTTACATGTACAGTAACAACATTTCACCGCGCCCAAAGGAAAACAACCAATCAGAGATCAAACGGTCAAACTAGGCAGCGCTGATCAAATATGAATCAAGAATCTGTTACTGTAATGCCTATTTCTCTCCTCAAATATGTGTATGTAATGTATTTCTGTGTACTGTTCAGCTCTAAAATGAGAAAGTTTGCTCCGGCTGGTGGGCGGTGCTTGGTTTTGGCTCAACAGTATTCAACATGGCTGCCGGGTCCCAAACTTTCTCATTTTACAGCTAAACAGTACACTACAAGATGTTTCTGAAAACATTTGAGGAGAGAAATAGGCATTACAGTAACAGAATATTGATTCATATTTGATCAGCGCTGCCTAGTTTGATCATTTGATTGGAGTTCCAGAGTGATTGAAAGTTGCTCAGAGACGGCAAGGCTCAAGATAAGCTCTGATTGGTTGTTTTCCTCCGGTCTGTGAAAACTTACAGATGCCATTAGGAGCACCGGAGGACACCGGAGGACACCGAGGCACAGGATTTTTTTTCCAGATTACCTGTCTCATTACCTGCTTCCTCATACTGTCAGGATATAGTGACCGTTTTATAAAAATAACTTTTTTAAATAATATTTGCTCCATTTCTACCCACTGCAGCTTTAACTGACTGAAAAAAATTTAATATTCAAGAACAAAATGCAGAGCAGAAGTCTTGTTTTTGCTCTCCTCACACTCAACCACTGACTGTACCGGTGTTTTCACACTCAACACAGTTGAGTTCCAAAACAGCAGTGAGCTGAGCCTGGAAAAAAAAAATACGGGAATGTGACTGGCGTGGAAAACTGTATCAGGGAGTACATCTGTTTTGCAGCCTTCTCAGTGACCGATTACTACACAAACAGCCGAGGCAGTATATAGTCCATCCATATGCTTCTAAACCCCTCGACTCCAGAAAACCTTTGACACTCTTTGTCACAGATATAAAAAAAACATCCACAAACAAGGTGAGGCTGAGATATCCTTTTCATTTTAGAGAATGTAGCCAAAGGATGTTGAGGTTTTGCAAGGACAGTCTGATTTGCA
Organism: Sebastes fasciatus; assembly: GCF_043250625.1. Taxonomy (NCBI): domain Eukaryota; kingdom Metazoa; phylum Chordata; class Actinopteri; order Perciformes; family Sebastidae; genus Sebastes; species Sebastes fasciatus. The sequence goes on along the minus strand of NC_133808.1, from coordinate 4,093,787 downwards.
TCACTCCCTTCTCAAGCCTCGAGTCCATCAGACCTTGAAGGGGTCAACGTCCTGTTTAACAGCCCTGTGGATCTACAGTAATCTTGTTTTACCACTGATGGATGGAGGTCTACGTCAGGATTTACAGCATAAATTCCAAAACACAAAGATACTTTTCCTCTCAAACTTTTTAGGCAATTTTGTATTATTATTAATAGGTCATCACTTGACTTTTTTTGATTTACTTGTTTTGTCATTGACAACAGAATAAAAGCTGTTTCACACCAAGCACGGATTTTTGCCCAAAAAATTCACACAGAAATTTATAAAAACTGATTTTGTGGGGTCTTTATGAATGCTCGCACATCACTGCAGAACATTCGTGCGGGGGGAAAAAAAATATTCAGATGAACATAGACTTCAGCTGATTTCCGCCTGTGGAAATATACGTTTGACCAATGAAATCCTCTGTTCCAACTGATCCGCCGTCGCCATGTACTTCTGTTTGTTGTATGGAGAGTGTGTATTTTCGGGGCCTTTGTTTTCGGGGTTACAGACTGTCTGACAAATGGTCTTTTTTTGGTCCAATCGGACATTTTTCGGACTATTGGTGTTCCCGAATAACAAGGCCGTCCCCTTCTCAGTACCCAATAATGTACGACAAACACTACTACCTCAACAACCAAATAAAGGACAATATACACCAATCAGCCATAACATTATTACATCACAGGCTCCCTGACCGGTCTGCAGCTACGCAGCCCCATACGCAACAAACTGCGATGCACTGTGTGTTCTGACACTTTTCTATTGGAACCAGCATGAACTTTTACAGCAGTTTGAGCTCCAGTAACTCTTCTATTGGATCAGACAACACGGGCCAGCCTTCGCTCCCCACGTGCATCTATGAGCCTCGGGTCTGACCCTGTCGCCGGTTCACCGGTTTTCCTTCCTTGGACCACTTTTGTGAGGTCCTGAACACTGCAGACCGGGAACATCCCACAAGAGCTTCAGTTCTGGAGCTGCTCTGACCCAGTCGTCTAGTCGTCAGCCCTATTTGGCCCTCGTCAAAGTCGCTCACATCCTTACGCTGGCCCATTTTTTCTGCTTCCAACACAAAGTTCAAAGTTCAAAATGTTCACTTGCTGTCTAATATATCCCCCCCACTGCCAGCTGCCATGGTAACGAGATAATCCATGTTATTCACTTCACCTGTCAGTGCTCTTAATGTTATGGCTGATCGGTGTATGGCTTGAGATCGTGCAGCAGCTGGGATACGATGAAGATGGTAATGTAGCTGATATGCACTTGCTAATGTTATATGTTGGTCACAGAACGGGGCTAGCTACAACATATAACGTGAGTGTTAGCATCACATTTGGGGTCTTATTAGTTTATGTATTGTGTAGTTAACGTTAGACATTCTCTGTCTGGACAGGTTTTTGTTGTGTGAAGTGGACACGGCACTATTTAGGAGGAAACTCATTGGGCCTCATTGCGAAAATAGAACACAGCAACGTGGATAATTTGTACCGGACCTGGTGTGCATCGTAGTCAATGCGGAAAATTTGCGCCAGACTAATGAACTAATTGTAACACTGGGGAAACTTGCCCATATTCAGGGGAACCATTTCATTCAACTGAAATCACGGAACAACACGATTAGAATGTTTTTCATCTGACTGTGTAACCGCTTATTTACTCACTTCTTAAACTGTCATTTCTGTCTTTTCCGCTGACCGACCGGTAAATGCCTGCTTCTAAAAGGCTTTGGAATTTAGCTCTGTATTGCATCCGATTCACATGTCTGTGTACATTTCATGCTTTTCTACCGTTATTGTGCTTTAGGGAGCTTCATGTTGAAAATGTGTGGCTGAACTGACAAACATAGTTTTCTGCACAGCTGTTTAAAACCATCCAGTTTGTCATAGTTTGTGCCAGAGAGGCCTATCAAATCTGCACAGCATGCAGCACCCGACCCATCACCATGTCATATTAGTGCACAGAGTCTGAGCCTATCCTACAAAGAAGCATCAGCCATTCCTATTGGAAAGACAAACATTTGTTCTTTTTCACTATAACTAGCTGCTCACCTCACCCGTGCTTTTAAAGGGGACAAGAAAAACTCACTTTTTCAATACGAAACCTAGATACATTTGGGTATCTGGAGTGCCTACCAACCCACAAACTGTGAAATAAGACAACCCAGTTAGGTTTTTGTGGGCTGCCTACATCAGAAAACATGTGATTCAACAAGCCAATCAGATGTGGCTCCCCTTCCTATGTCACATGCAGGCTCATTAGAATATATCACCCCCCATATCTGAGTATCTCTACCCACAGCTTGAGAACTACCTTTGCAAAGGTGCGCCATATTTCTCTTTGCAAGTCAATCAGAGCAGACTGGGCTTTTTCAGGAGGGGGCTCTTAAAGAGACAGGCGCTAAAACAGAGCGTTTCAGACAGAGGGTGAATACAGGTATATTCAGAAAGACAGGATGAGAAAAATGATGTGCTTTTTTAACATTAAAGCATGTAAACATGTTCTAGTAGAAACCCAAAATACAAGTATGAACCTGGAGATGTGCATGATATGTCCCCTTTAAGTAAAAAATCCACCCCACAGATCATCTTATACTTCTCAATATGGAGAGCAGTCCTTAAGTACTGCAACAGTTGTGTTGTGGCACTGTAAGCGCATTGCATTTTAAAATTAAAATATGACTATGTGATGAAAGTGCTGATGTTCAGCTTTAATTTTAAGAGTTTTTTTGCTTTTTTTTTTTTTACATTGTAGTACCTCAGCTGATGAATTTGTGTAAAGAGAGTCTTCTCTAACATTTGGCTCCAGAGCTGTGCGGATCCACTTTTGAGGTTGGTCCATCCTCCAAATCATCACCACTAGTCATGTGGACCAGCCAACTCAACAATAAAGTGACTTCACCAGTGTCCCATCTCAGAAAATCTTGTTAAAAAAAACTGTCAACCACGGTAGCTGTGTGCGTTTTGATAAACAGGCCTGAGGTAATTTTTTAAGCTACACTGGAACTGGGCCACATCCAATGAACCACGTAAAAAACACCCCCCCCGAGATAAAAACAGGACTACTAGTCCTACTCTATTCATCCAGTGTTCATGTAAACACCCTCAAACATCCTGCAAACCTCATCATTTACAATCCTAGTGAGTTCTATTTGGATCCAGTGTGCTGGAGTTGGGCCAACACATTTCTCTGTGCTGACAATTTGACTGACTTGTAAATCAATTAGCCTAGCCTTGCCCTTGCTGCCCATTGTTTAACACCTGGACTAACACAAAACATCACTGGATGTGGAGCTTTGCAGTGTGGCGTATGACATAACTATTGCATCGTTATGTCATAAGTCAAAAGATGGGAGTAATTTGCTCGCACAATAGACGCAGTAACAAAATATGAACTGGCCACACACTTGTAGTTTATGTCTGCTAGGAGATACTCTAATTTGGTGGTCTTTTCTAAACGTCATTACAGCATGTGTACCAGTGTGATTCGGTGTGTATGCATATTTTGTTAATGCGTCTGTGTGCGTTAGTTTATGTTATAAATCTTTCCAGGGTATTAAAGCACCAGTACAGTCCAAACAAAAGTGAACTTTGAATGTTCTACAAAGGCTATCAAAAACTGTTATCAAATACAACCCTGCAAAGCAAACACCCGTATAATCCATGTGACCGTGTGGGTCAGTCTTACACCCAGCGTCAAGTAATAGTGAAAGTACAACGCTGCTCATCTCGCTCGCAGTAAAAGCAGAAAGAGCAGAACAATACAATACATTCCTTACATATTCTGACTTGCAAAAGCCCTTTTCTACCTCAGCCCTAGATTGTGTCTCTGATGCAATTATCTGTTTTACATTAAACCTGCAGTAGGCAGAATGTTTTTGGCATCATCGGGCAAAAATTCCATAATAACCTTTCAGCATATTATAATTCAAGTGTTCTGAGAGAAAACTAGACTTCTGCACCTCCTCATGGCTCTGTTTTCAGGCTTTAGAAAATCTAGCCCATGGCGGGCCTTGGGCCAATCACAGGTAATTTCAGAGAGAGCGTTCTTATTGGCTGTGCTCCGGCTGGTGGTCGATGCTTGGTAGTTCCTCAACTGATCTCAACATGGCTGCCGGGTCACAAACTCTCTCATTTTACGGCTAAACAGTACACTACAAGATGTTTCTGAAAACATTTATCATATAGTGACCATTTTATATAAATAAAATAATAATAATTGCTCCATTTCTACCCACTGCAGATTAAATTTCTTTAATAATTACACTGGACTCTCAGAAATAAGCCACTGTTTGAAAAAACCTAGCAGATGCTTTTTAACAAATCTTACTTTGTATGTCTGTAATCTTAAAAGACTCTTCTCCCCCTCAACCATTCCTTGACCAAACAAAGTTGGAAACTGGAGAAGACAACTTGGACTGAAATGATGCATCATTGTACACCGTGGTTACAGACTCTTCAGGGAACCCTATAGATCACAACTTTCTGTACAACTAGTACAATACCACTTGAGAGGTTTACTATTGATTAAATCTGCAGTGGAGCAAATATGATTAAAAAAAGATTTATAAAACGCTCACTATATCCTGACAGTAGTGCATGAGACAGGTAATCTGGAAAACACTATGTGCTCCTAATGGCATCTGCAAGATTTCTCAGACAGGAGGAAAACAACCAATCAGAGCCGAGCTGGAACCTGCTGTCTCTGAGCAGCTGTCAATCACTCACGTACTCCGATCAAACGGTCAAACTAGGCAGCGCTGATCAAATATGAATCAGTATTCTGTTACTGTAATGCCTATTTCTCTCTTCAATTGTTTTCAGAAACATCTTGTAGTGTACTGATTAGCTGTAAAATGTTTGTGTGCAAAGTTTGTGGCCCAGCATCCATGTTGACATCTGTTGAAGAAATACCAAGCACCGCCCACCAGCCGGAGCACATCATCATTTTTAATAGATTGCTCATTTCTGAAGCTAATCAGCAATGCAAAAGTTCCAAATGTGAAAACGATGATTTCAGAAGCATACACCTGAGTTAGAACACCTGATTAACCGCTCAGGAGACCCATGTTGTTACCTGGATACCACTTGGGGGCAACCTGTGATCTAGACGTTTAATCCACCAACAAATCCCACTAGATAACTGTCACACCTATTCTGTCCCTTCATATTCCGACCCGGCTTGGTCCAATCTACTGTACTGTACTGTGGGCACCTTTGGACCACTCTGTCCTATAAATGGAGCAGCCTGCGGTGTGAGATGAAGCTGGCAGCCACTACTACCAGCAGAGTCAGCTCCTAAAATAACCCCTCCAAGAAGCTTCCATCAGATTCCAAGGGGATTTATGAATGGCAAACTGACCCCGGCGCCCAAAACATCATGTGGCTGACTACTGTCAGAGCTGCTACCGGAGGGAAACTGTGTCTGTCCATCAACAAGGGAACCAGGTGATCTCCTTCACTAAACTGCACCAACTTAGCCGTGACGTTATGTCGTTAGCTAGGCCTGTTAATCAATGTAGCTACAAGCCAAGGCCTATGGAAAGGAGGCTACATCACGCGTCATCAACGCGGCACATCTCCGGGGGTATTGCACATGCGCAGTAAAAATATGGCCTGCACTCGTTGAAATTGAGCCAATCGTAACGCCGCTTGAGTTACACTGCGCATGCGTCATAACCCTAATCCCCAAGACCCGTGTCCCTACCTCCTTCTATAGGCCTTGCTACAAGCTAGCTGACAGAGACACCGTTGTGAACATTTAGCACAGACACTGTTGTTACATATATAGAAGTATGAAACTATTACAGCCTCGACAAGGAGACATTAAGCCACACGTCGTCACACAAACACACACAAGCAGCGTCTCCAGGCTGGTTAATAAGAAGGGTCCCAGCTAGCATAGCAACGAGCTAGTGAGTGTAGCTAACGTTAGCCTGCTAGCTGTCAGACCAGAGAGAAGCAGACTGAACGTCTCCTTCTGTTAATCAACACTCACATGTCACGATCGGCTTGTTTTCCATAGTATAGATGATCGGCTTTTCCTCTTGACACTCCATATGTGTGTTAGCGGTGGTACTCCATGAAAAGTATATACAAACCACCGAGCTTTATTATTAGTAAGTGCTTATGTGTGCAGTTGTGTTGAATCGATGGGGGCCTGTGTCCCCACTGCACTTCCGGGAAGTACGTAGACTGTGCGTCATTAAAGGGCCGACCTGTACTTTATTATGATGACACTCATTACAGGTGTTTTATTCAGTAGAAATAACAAAAGCACATTATTAAAGTACTCAGTTACAGTTAGTTATATTAAAGTACAAGTATTATCAGTAGAATGTACTATTAAAAGTGAATAATAATAATAATAATAATATCAATAATAATAAGACACTTTATTTATACAGCACTTAAAAAAGTACATGGTAGAACCAGGAAAAAATGAATAAAATATCCAACAATGATATAAGATTAAAACAATTTTTTTTTTTAAAGTACCAATAATAATACAACAGATAAGACATGTTGGAAATAAAAGTGTGTGCTGGAATTAATACCAAAAAAAACAAAAAAAATTCTAAGTGATTTAAAATATGTCACGGGAGCCTCAGATCCTCAGGCAAATAAAAGTAGTCATAATATAGAAGAATGGCTCCTGACAGCGTAATATTATTATCAGAATCACAATCAGAATCAGAATCGTGTTTATTGCTTACATCAATCATTTTCGAAATGACTCTTCAGCGAGGTAAGATATTTTAACATATTTAGAATTCTGATGCCAAAAATCCTCACTGCAAAAAGGAGAGAGCAACCAATCACATAAATCTAATATCTAAAAATAAGCAATTGCAGTTCATTTTCTTTGCACATTGAACCCTGTCACATGAAAATGTTTTATAGTTATAGCAATATCCATTCCAGAAAGTCCCTGCAATGTGTCACTGTCCCTGAAAAAGTTCCTTAAACCCTAACAGTTTTAATTCAGTAGTTTTCAAGGGGAATGTTTAGTGCTCCAAGATGGTCTAAATGTTATTTAGGTTTTCCACCCTAAATGGATGAAACGACAAGGGGAACACTGAAGACCATTTGGTAAAAATTAAACATGATGAAAATTTCATAAAAAAGAGAGGCAAATTAAATTATAAAAAATTTCAAAATGAATATAAAACTCCACATAACATTTGTTCATTAAATGAAGTGAATCAAGCAATTCATCAGCATTCAGCCTATAAAAATGATTATAAAGTATTTCATCAAATTAAGAGGAAAATGTGTAAAATAAAATTAATAAATGAATGAAAAATTCAAATACCACCTGATATAGTTTCAACACCATACTCTGTTTTGGATGATTTCGGATATAATGCTGCCATCTAGTGGTACAAAGTTGTATTGCAGAAAGCGTGTCAATGAGATGCAATATTTTTATTAACATAAAACAGACAAATACCTACAGACAAAAATACACTGATTTCTTTTTTAAAGCTGTCTCCTTTCCGGTTTTATTTGGTCTTTCGTTCATTTTTTCTGCCCTTCATCTTTCTGCTCCATCTCTACATTTTCTTCAGCCTTTTCTCTCCCCTCTTCAGATTCTCTCTCTCCACTTGACTCTTCTTTCTCCTCTTCAGGTTCAATCTCAGCTCCATCTCCTTTCCCAGGTCTATCATCCCCTTTCTCTCTGTTGTTCTCTCCATCATCTTTGTCCTTTTCCTGATCATCTTTAATCCCTGATTTATCTCCCTCCACCATCCCTTCCCCATCCTCTTTTGTGCTTTTAGTGCTCTCTCCATCTCCGTCTTTGGTCACATCATTACCATCTTCTCCCTGTCCCTGTTTTTTCACATTTGGATCTGAACCCTCCTCTGCCTGTCCCTCTGCCTCCTCTCGCTCCCATCCAACCTCCCCTCCCACCCCTTCCCCTCTTCCGTATTCTCTCTCTCCTTCCCCATCGTCTGGTAGCTGAGTCTCCAGTGCTGCCACCTCCCACTCCAGCTGCTCCACTCTGGCCTGCATCTTGCGGTGGCTCGACTCTAATTCCACCATGAGCCGAGCCAGTTTTGTTTGCAGGATTTCCAGGTTGCTCTCCAGTCTGTTTATCTTGATTTCCACTTTCTCTGCCTCCCCCTCCTCTTGCTCCCCACCCTCCTCCAACATGCCCATCTTGGTGAGGATCTGTCTGCCTTTCTCCTCCAGGTGACGTTTGGCTGCAGGGAACTCTGACAACACGTCTGTCAGGTCTTCTTTGGACAAGCTGAACAGGTCGGAGTAGCCGATGCTTCGGATGTTGGCAGTGCGGCGATTGCCTGACCTATTACCTAAAAGGAAACATGTTGTGAATTCTTTAAAACTTCAGTGAGATTTTTTTTCAAAATAAAAATATATCATTACAAAGGATATGGTGTTTCCAACCCATGCTCTGTTATCTAAAGCAAGCCCATTTCACAGTTTAAAGGAACATTAGGGGAACGTTCTTGTATCTGCCATTAATCTGCATTCAGTAACTTTGAGCAAGTATGATAAAAGGTTATAAAACTGTCCCTATATCCTGACAGTAGTGCATGAGACAGATAATCTGTAAAAAAACTTATTTCGGAAAAAATATGAACGGTAGTCAACGGCGATAGACAAATATTTTTTTGATCCCGTTTGAATTACGCCATGAATCACACATGTGATGTTTGTCAATTTAAAACATAATTTTGCAAGTCAAGAAAGTCCCAGTTTGTTGCAAAACTGTTGAAGTACAAGACTGTGAAAATACGTAATTAGAAAGACGACACACCCAAAAGTTACGTAAGTGACGTCTCCCTCGCTGAAGCTACGATGCCTGTATGTTTCCTACTGGGATGTTCTCACACCAGTAACAGGTCTCGCTCTTTCTTTTGCTTCCTGGCTGATATAAAGACCAGGAGTCGCTGGATAAAACACATCAGGTCAGATAACATTACATTTGTCCGTGGAACATAGCTAAGTTAGCTAGCTAGCTAGTGTTGGTGACGTATATTGTGCGAGACGAATGACATAGTTCACTGAGCGGTTTCACACAAAACTAAATGAACCTACGACAAACTGAGACTTTCTTGACTTGCAAAATTATGTTTTGAATTGACGAACGTGGCGTCATGGCACAGGATCAAAAAAATATTTGTCTCTCAACATTGATAACCATTTTTTTCCTAAATAAGGTCCCATTCTGGTCCACCCGGAAGGGGCGGGACTTCGACTCCCTATGGCATCTGCAAGATGTCAACGTGCCCGAAGGAAAACAACCAATCAGAGCCAAGGAGTGTCTAGCGCAGCTGTCGATCACTGCTTGCGGAACTCGTGAACTCCGATCAAACCGTCAAACTAGGCAGCGCTGATCGAATATGAATCAAGATTCTGTCACCGTATTTCTCGCCTCAATTGTTTTCAGAAACATATTTCAGTGTACTGTTTAGCTGTAAACTCCTCTGCTCTGATTGGTTGTTTTCCTTCGGGCACGTTGAAATCTTGCAAATGCCATTAGGAGCCCTAGGAGGAGGCAGAGGAACATGATTCTTTTCACACAGCCTGTTCAAGGCGGGACTGTTGCGCCGTTATTTCGAATGATGTCTCTTCTCTTGGTACCTAATCATGCGTGTCTGATAGAAGCATCTACAGTCTAGTATTTTACCTTTTTGCACTGTTGACTCAACTGAACTCTCTATTACGAGTGTAATTTAAAAAAAATAAAATGCTTTGTATTGTGTCAAAAAATGTCCCCTCACCTACATAATCCCGTATGACTGTGTGCAAAGTATTAGGCAGACATTTGACATACCTTTGATATTGAGGATACTAATTTCCCCAAAGAAATTGGATTCACTCAGCACAGCAAACTCTGTGACCCCGTCATCTGCTACGACTGCAAGTTTCCCCTCTTTGATAATGTACATTTCATGGCCCACATCTCCTTTCCTGCAGACGTACTCCCCTGGGCTGAACACCTGCAAGATAAAAAGCATGAGAAACCTCTTCATCCTCATACGATTCTTCTCTGAGAGCATTTCTGATGTAATCAACTAGTCAAAGAAACAGGGATGATTAGACTGTTGTCAGGTCATTAAATAGTCATTACTGGTCCCTATATGCACCATAGATGTGGGTCAATAGGGGCCTACTACAACCAATAGTAAGTTTTATCATCTATTCACGTGGTAGATCACCTAAAGAAGGTATAAAAGAGCACGACAGCAAGGGGTTAAGGTCGGGGGAGATGGACGGGACACGAAACAGAGGGCTATCACCCAGGAGGCTGGGGTTCACATTCTGCGTGAAACCAACAACGTGTCGTTGTCTTTGTGTTCATGAGCATTAGGTTGCGCTTTCACTTTTGAAACGTAGGTATTTTTAGCCAAAACACAATGTTTTTCCCTAAACTTAACTACGGTGTTGTTACTTAAACCTAAAGAAGTTGTAGTTGTGTTGCCTAAACCTAAAGAAGCCTTTTTGTTTGTGTTGAAAACGTAACGTTTCAGCAGTTTTACAACATGTCAGAATGTGTTGCTTTTAAGTTTTGCTTTCACTTTTACAAGGTAGTAGGCGTAGTAGGCCCCTACTGACCCACATCTATGGTGCTTGTAGCGACCGATAACGCCTATTTAATGGCCTGATAACAGTTGAATCAGGTGGAATTCAAATCTACATGACAAGAATATTCCATTGAGCCACTGAGTGTTGAACCTGAAGGTAGCAGGTCCCCCCTTTTTTCCCAGCCCTGACCTGAGGTGTTAGTTTTAGCACCAGCTCCTCCAGCAGACTTGTCTCACAGCTCTGGAAGATGGTTACTTTGGAGAGTGTGGGAAGGTGAACGCTGACAGCGATCTCTGTCCTCAGGTGGATGGGCAGCTGCTGCAGGATTTCATTCTCTCGCATGATCTTCTTGTTGATGTGAAGGTGCTGGTACCAGTTGTCGATACGCTGTCGAAGCTCCTTGCTAATGTGATGGCTACGCAGGTAAGCCTTCACCTGAGAGAGGAAAAAAAGAACCTTGAAGCCATCTGCCATTCTTTTCTTTGTGTCATATGTATTACAGAAAGACGACTCTTTTCAGAAACTGAGGTCTTCCAACTTACCAGCTCATGGTTAGGGAAGAAGACATTATCACGGTCCCTTAGGCTCGTGATGACGTTGCCAACATTGCCAACAATCGATGCAAACACCAGCACGGCAATGAGCAGGTCTGCGATCATAAACAGGTACTCTTCTTCCCTTTTTGGCAGGGGGGTGTCTCCCACTGTGGTGAAAATCTGAGCAGAGAACCAGAAGCAGTAGAAGTACTGACGACGCATGGAGGCAAACTCCGGGTTGGTGATGTTGGGGTAGACCCAACGATCACTTCCAAAGCCGATGTAGTTGGACAGTGCAAAGTAGAGACAAGCATTCCAGTGGATCAACACGAAGATGTAGATCATGAGCTTGGAGATGCGGAAGGTGTTTGGGTAGGAGGTTCTCGTCTCCATGCGATCCAGGGCCTCGTCGAGTCGTGGCATACGCATAAGGCGGTTGATCCTCACTAGCGGAGTTTGGATGCCAAAGACAAAGTAGAGGAAGTCGGTGGGCAGCAGGGAAACCAGGTCCCTTAAGAAACATTTAGAGTGCAGGTAGCGCTTCTTCAGCTGAGTTAGGTCCTTGATCAGGATGCCCTGATCCAAGTAACCTGGAGAGGGAAGAGCAAGGTTTAACAAAGCCCAGAGTACACTTCACACACTGGGAGAATTACCAAGTCAAAGCGTAAGTTGACACCAACAATTCGGGAGTATAAAAACCCACCTGACTTGCAAGAGTTAGTACTGCTTTGACATCCTGAATGGGAGCTAGAGACAGGAAAGTTTCCCATATTCATGGCTTTCGAGCTTTCTATTCATCTAACATCTCAAGATGATTGTTTGGTGGCGACGTTGCTCGTGTGAAAGTTACGATAGTGTGCATGGTCAATGTGACACTATATCTATTGATTATGCTGAACAATGGACTGGAGCTGATGTGAGGCAGCCATGCCTGTTGGTTTTTTCAATTACTTTTGTATTATTTAGCACCAAATCAGATACATCAGAGGATCTAGAAAAATCTGAGTTTCCCAGTCTCAATTACAATTTGGATGTTGATGTGAATGGTATTTACCAGTTTTAAAGGTGCTATTGATAATATTGATGATATTGATAACATTCAGCCACTAGATGTTGCACTCTCCAGGTCCCCGGTTCCATTGCATTCACTTCATAACAAGTGATTGCCGAGACTTGTTAAAAGTGGGAACCAAACTTCTGATATCGTCCACAGAGATAAACAACACATTCATTTTGGATCTTTAATTGGATTATTAATTCACAATCATAATTTTTCTTTTTTGGAAAAGCTATACTTATTTATACGTATTTGGCATCTTTCTAAAAGCTCTGTGGAGGCTTTTTTTTTTTAATTATTCATCTACAAAAAATGTTATCAATAAGACCTTTAAAGGTCCCATATTATGCTAATTTTCAGGTCCATACTTGTATTTGGGGTTTCTACTAGAACATGTTTACATGTTTTAATGTTCAAAAACCCTTTATTTTCCTCCTACTGTCTGTCTGAATATGCCTGTATTTACCCTCTGTCTGAAACGCTCGGTTTTAGTGCATTTCAACAGAATTGAGTTGCTAAGCAACAGCTTGGGTCCATGTTTACTTCCTGTCAGCTGATGTCATTCACATACACTGCAAGATGAAATAAACTGGGACACATTTAGAATGTTTACGTTTAAAACTGTGAAACGGTCTAAATATTGTATATTTGTGACATCACAAAGTTACAGAAATCCTGACGGCTTGTTTAAAGGCACAGTTTCTGAATACGGGCTGTGTGTATTTGTCTGTGGATTGAGCGTTTCGATACTTTCACAATATTTATACAGCACTTAAACCTGCTTTATAATTTAAAAAAACATGAAAATCGCACTTTTTACAATGTGGGACCTTTAATTCCCACGTGACACGAATGTGGCATTAATGCTTTGACTGATGATGGCTGACAAATTAAAATGCTATTTCAGTTCATTACAACTAGGCTGAAACTTAGTGTTCCTTTCACATTTCACATTTTGTATGACTTCACATGTGAAAAATAAAAGTTGAATTTTAAGAGTTATATTCTTTTTCAAAGTCTCAATCAAAACCAGCAAAAATAAAAAAAAATATTTACACCTGTGTGAACGGTGATGATCATGTCAATCATATACATGAGGTCTGCCAGATAGTCCAGTGTGAGCCACACAGGCAGGTAGCTCAGTGCAATTGTAGTGAAGCATGTCCTGAGAATACATAAGCAATAACACACAATGAATGTCAGATGATTACAGGTTATATGCTTTTAGATCTGTGATTATTATTTGATATTCATCCATGTTTGTACCTCAATATGATGATCACCCAGTTGTAGACGATGGGAAAGATCATGACCTGAAGCCAGACATAATAAAAATGCTCTGCCGGATCAACCACCCACTCTGGCCAGCTGAGAGGGAAATGATGATGAAGAGAAGGGAGAGGGAAATGAGGGTGATCAGTCGTGATGATGAGGAGAACTGTCACTTAGAGATTGTGGTTTATGGTTCTCATATCTATATGAATAATAAACTAAATGTTACCAAATCTGTCACAGCATGATGTCTTAAATACTCGAAAAACACATATATTTTTGATAATTATAGTAGGTGTGGATCATCTGTCTAATGAGATGAACATAATTATAGTTTTTCATAAAGTAATTCTGAATACTTAGATACATAGAGTATCATAAAACATGTGGTAATTCTCAGAACATTGGATTGTGTCCATATTGCCTACCCCTGTTTAAGGTCTTAAACACCTGCCTGTAAACAGGATGTAAGATGCTTTTTTATATCCCCTAACAAATAAGATTAAAAACAAGATTATACAATTGGAAAAAAAATGCTCTTATTGTGGATAAAAATGCTTTCTATTAGAGTACATTAGCTGGACTTATATGACATTTATTCGCTCATCCAAGAGGCTTGTTAGTTCTTCACCAATTCAGAAGTGATGAAGTCTAAATAAAAGTCCTCACACTGATTCTAATTACCTAAAATTACTTTTACGAGATGATTAATATGATCCATTAATTACTTACTTAATTTTCGACTTCAGATCCAGATTGGTGTTAGGTTTCCCTTCATCCTTGACTCCATCCTCTCCTTCCTCAGTCACTTTCTGTCCCCGTTGCCACCTGAGCAGTCTCTGCCATTGGTTACCTCTAATTCTAACATCACCTGTTTTATCCATCCTCCAAAGAGTAGCCTTCGACTAACACATCTCTCTAAGTGAGCGGGACCTTTGCTCTTCTTGATCTTGTTCCCTCCTGCGTGAGCGTTGCACTTTCTTGGACAGTAATTCAAATAGCTTTTTTGACCTGCATCAGGCAATACTACGTGGTTCACCTAACAACAAACCAGCTGTACCTGAGAGTGCTGCCTGGTGATGCAGGTCTCCATGGAAGAAAACCACAACAGATGTCATGTGTCCTCTGGGAATTCTTCCTTCCCTAAGAAAACCAGAGGTCTTCCTCTGCACATCCCAGAGGCTGTTAGAGACAAACTGTAGTGTAGCGCCCAAACTACAGGGAATGTGTCCCTGTCAGTAAGCACACAGAGTGCACCCTGTATGTACTTACACGTAGATGTAAGATACTATAAGTATGCCACATTAAAAGAGGAAATTGTTAGCAGACACCTGTATCAGTTCAGGGATCAAATTATTTTCATTACTATTAGCGCTGTCAAAGTTAACGCGATAATAACGCGTTAACAAAAATTAGTTTGAACGCCAGTTATTTCTTTAACACATTAACGCAATTGATCTTTCTGAGGTTGTAGCGGGCTCAGCTTTAAAGCGAGATTGAAGATCCTGGTATCATATGACACTAGAAAACCTTAAAAGGAATCTATTGGTACAGACCATGAAATACTAGCTTGTCGCGAAGGAGGTTAAATAACGCCCCAACCTCGCGCTAAATTTTGGCGAGGAAAAACTGTCATGGCCATTTTCAAAGGGGTCCCTTGACCTCTGACCTCAAGATATGTGAATGAAAATGAGTTCTATGGGTACCCACGAGTCTTCCCTTTACAGACATGCATACTTTATAATAATCACATGCAGTTTTGGGGAAAGTCATAGTCAAGTCAGCACACTGACACACTGACAGCTGTTGTTGCCTGTTGGGCTGCAGTTTGATTTTAGCATAATATTTTATGCTAAATACAGTACCTGTGAGGGTTTCTGGACTATATTTGTCATTGTTTTGTGTTAATTGATTTCCAATAATAAATATATACATATATTTGCATAAAGCAGCATATTTGTCCATTCCCATGTTGATAAGAGTATTAAATACTTGACAAATCTCCATTTAAGGTACATTTTGAACAGATTAAAAAATGTGTGATTAATCACGATTCACTATTTTAATTGATTGACAGCCTTATTTAAATGGACTGTTTGTAAGAATCAGAAATGCTTGTTAACAGCGACACCTGTGGTCGTTAAGTCAACGAAAGTCAGCGTCTAAATAGACATGAACGAGCATCGCTCAAAACAGTGAGGCGACACACGTCAGCTAAAACCACAATATCACTCTATATTTCAGCTGCTTGGCAGTAATGTTAGCTGACCAGACGAAGGTCTCTCCATGAATTAGTGCTGATCCTAGTGTTGGCTTTTCCTGCCTCAGCCTCCCGACCGCGGCCGGAGGGAACAGGGGAAACACTGGAGTTTTGATCAGAGACGATAACGTTTCTCGCTGCGGAGCCCTGTCACTTCACAAGACACGGGAAACCTCTGTTGGTCTGGAGGAGCTGCAGCATTTATTTCTGCACAAACGTCCACTGTACATTCACTAGATATTCTCAGAGCTACGAAGTCTATGCGCGCATAAACGTGAGGTGGAGCGAGCTGAGTGAAGGCAGGCAGAGGAGCAGAGGAGCAGAGGAGCAGAGTACAGCAGAGACTCCGGCCCTGGAGACCAAAGCTACGGTCTCCCCTGCGTCCTCCGACCGCGGCCAACACTGTTTAACAGACGAGCTTCACTAGATAGAACTTTGAGGTTTTGGTGCTTCCGTGTAGTTTGTGTTGGAGTCTTGCCTGAACAGCGTAGCCACACGCGAGCGCGCATGGGACACCGACCCGGATTGATTTATACGTGTAAGAAGTTACAAACAGTCCCTTTAAGGTTCATTTTGAACAGATTAAAAATGTGTGATTAATTTGCGATTAATCACAATTAAATGTTTGAATCGATTGACAGCCCTAATTAAGTAGTCTGTGATGATACAAAAGTGTCCCAACCGAACCCGCTCTCCCCTACTAGTTCCAAGATTAAGAATGATGCTCAGTTGTCATGAGCTCGTTTCACAACTCATTTCTCATTTGTCATCAGTTTCAGCCCAAATAGAAACGTAAGTACACAACATACATTTGACAGCGTTAGTGTGGAACTGGGTCACAGTGTTTTCTACTTAATTTTTGGCACTTGAACCCTTCATACAACCTGGTGGAGCCAGCAGAGAGGAGCAGCAGCAGAGAGCAGCAGCAGCAGCAGCAGCAGCAGAGAGGAACAGCAGCAGCAGAGAGCAGCAGCAGAAAGGAACAGCAGCAGAGAGGAGCAGCAGAAAGGAGGAGCAGCAGCAGCAGCAGCAGCAGCAGAAAGGAGGAGCAGCAGAAAGGAGGAGCAGCAGAAGGGAGGAGCAGCAGCAGCAGCAGCAGCAGCAGCAGAGAGGAGCAGCAGCAGCAGAGAAGAGCAGGAGCAGCAGAGAGGAGGAGCAGCAGCAGAGAGGAGCAGCAGCAGCAGCAGAGAGGAGCAGCAGAAAGGAGGAGCAGCAGAGAGGAGCAGCAGAGAGGAGGAGCAGCAGCAGAGAGGAGCAGCAGCAGCAGCAGAGAGGAGCAGCAGAAAGGAGGAGCAGCAGCAGCAGCAGCAGAGAGGAGGAGCAGCAGCAGAGAGGAGCAGCAGAGAGGAGGAGCAGCAGCAGAGAGGAGCAGCAGCAGAGGAGCAGCAGCAGGAGAGAGGAGCAGCAGAGAGGAGGAGCAGCAGCAGAGAGGAGCAGCAGCAGGAGAGAGGAGCAGCAGAGAGGAGGAGCAGCAGCAGAGAGGAGCAGCAGAGAGGAGGAGCAGCAGCAGAGAGGAGCAGCAGCAGAGGAGCAGCAGCAGGAGAGAGGAGCAGCAGCAGCAGCAGCAGCAGAGAGGAGCAGCAGAGAGGAGGAGCAGCAGCAGAGAGGAGCAGCAGAGAGGAGGAGCAGCAGCAGAGAGGAGCAGCAGAGAGGAGGAGCAGCAGCAGAGAGGAGCAGCAGCAGAGGAGCAGCAGCAGGAGAGAGGAGCAGCAGCAGCAGCAGCAGCAGCAGCAGAGAGGAGCAGCAGAGAGGAGGAGCAGCAGCAGAGAGGAGCAGCAGAGAGGAGGAGCAGCAGCAGAGAGGAGCAGCAGAGAGGAGGAGCAGCAGCAGAGAGGAGCAGCAGCAGAGGAGCAGCAGCAGGAGAGAGGAGCAGCAGCAGCAAAGAAGAGCAGCAGCAGCAGAGAAGAGCAGCAGCAGCAAAGAGCAGCAGCAGAGAGGAGAGAGCAGCAGAGAGGAGCAGCAGCAGCAAAGAGCAGCAGCAGAGAGGAGAGAGCAGCAGCAGTAACAGTAACAGCAGCAGCAGAGAGCAGTAACAGTAACAGCAGCAGTAACAGTAACAGTAACAGCAGCAGAGAGCAGTAGCAGTAATAGCAGTAACAGTATCAGCAGTAACAGTAACAGCAGCAGCAGCAGAGAGCAGCAGCGTCGCTGTGGGTGTGAGTCACAAGTCGTGTGGGAGTTAAAGTAAGATGGCTGCGGTAAAGGGAAGAGTGTTAGAGAAGTCCTCAGCTGGTGTGTTGATGTGTCTCTAACAGGATGCTCGGCAGTCTGAATGAAGGAGTGGTTCATTCGTTAGCTCGCCCGGCTCGGTGTGGTCCAGCTCTTCAGTTGTCTCCAGGTCTCCTGCTCGCTGCTCGTCCGTTCACTGCTCTGACATTGTGGAATTCATTAGCAGCTAGTCGCTAGCATCCCAGCAGCGCTAACTCACTAGCAACCAGCTCAGTTAGCAGGGATCCGAGGAGATCAGGACTGTTGACACTCCTACACACATCTAAAGGTGAGGACTTATTCAATCAGCATCTATTAAACGGCAATACTTGATGATCAACCACATACATGGTTGACATTTCCTAAGCTAGCTGATGATCTGTGCAGCACCAACTAGCCTGCTACATCATCTCCTATTGAGATGCATTGATTGTTGTTTTGAAGCCTCTTGGGTTGGCTAATATGAGATCTGGCGCAGGATGATGACTACATGGACAGGACCAGGTGGAAAAGCATCCCAAATGCTGTTAAGATCACGTTAAGATGACTTTAATCAACCAATCAAGTAGAAAGGCAAGGTCGTCCTGTTTGATGGCTGAGAGCTAGGTGAGGACTAACAGGCTGTCACACTGAAGGAGACATGAGCCAAAACACTGCAGTGATTGATGGCTGACTGTGTGTGAGACAACCTGTGTGTGTGTGTGTTGAATTAGATCAGAGGTTATTGTTTTCCCTGAATCTCAGTCCCAGGGAGTGATTTAGTAGTCATCTGTACCCCATGTCAGCTGTGGCAAAAGCACTTAATCCTTCAATAATCTGGACTCTAAATTCACCTAAAACTGGAGTAGATCAGCCTCTGATCATCTTGATGAAAAAGGTAAATAGCTGAAGTTACACTCTTTTAGGTGCCCAGTACTTTAACAGATTGTAATATGGTAGAGATATGAATTTAGTTTAGGGTTTGGGTATTGAACACCATTACTTTTCTGAGGAGGGAGGATGCACAGATACTGGATCAGATATCGGGCCGATACTGACTCAAACAGCTGGATCGGTTATCGATGACAATGGGGCCGATGTAGTCAATTCAATTCTATATGAATTTACTATATAGATTATATACTGGAATTTTAATCCCTGTTTAAGTTTTGACCAATTTGTTGGTGCATTTAAAAGGTGTACACTTTAACTGTAATCCCTGTTCATTTTGAAGGTTTTTTACCAAGTTGCTGGTGTACGACTTATTATTTTAATATTGAATAATTCAATACATTTATATCTATGTATTTGTTTGTTGCATTTTGTTTAACAAAGTTCAGAAAGCAATGTTTAAGTCAAGCCTATCGTTTCCTTACACATAAAAGAATGATCCCAGTCACTTCCTCACAGTGAGGCATACGGCTTATTCATTTAAGACTGTTATCAGATCGGTACTCGGTATCGGTCGATATCCGAAGCCCAGGTATCGCTATCGGTATCGGAACTGAAGAAAATGGATCAGTGCATCCCTATTTCTGAGTATTGACTGAAATGTGTCTGCAGCACAGAGTATAGAAAACATGCAAGTATGGAAAACAACAAATGCGTGATCAGACTCCTGAACTGAACTCAAAGTCCTCTTACTAGCTTTTTTTTTTTTTTTCCGGATCCTTATAATGCATGTCAAGGCTTCCATTAGTAAGGTCAAGAGTGCATTTTCATGCTCAAATAATTAGGCTGTTTTTAGACTGCTTGGAGCTGTTCGATTAATCGACCGACAGAAAAGTAATCGGCAACAAAAGGGACAATTGATCGTGTTTTTTTTTTTATAAGCAAAAATGCCCAAAATTCACTGGTTTCAGCTTCTCCAATGTGAATATTTGTCTCGACAACAGTACAACAACATTAATTATCTTTGGTAGAACAAGCAATTTAGATATGTCACTTTGGGCTCTGGGAAATTGTGATGGGCATTTTTCAATATTTTCTGACTTTGCATACACCAGACAAACAATTCATCTAGAAAATAAGATGCATATTAATTCGGGCTGACCCGAATGCTTTGAAGCTTCAACCGTTGCCAGTATTCAAATGCTTTTTTTTTTTTTTTAATATAAGTACGTAGTAATAATGTATAAATCCCTTAATATCCCATGAAATAAGGAATAATCCCACAACATTATTCATTATTCATATGCAATATGAATTATTATTAATTATTCTCAGACGGATATCGCTTTTTGTTATGTTTAGAAGTGCGTGTGCGTACAGTTGTGCAGCAGTGGCACTGTCCCAAAGCTTAGAATACCTTTTGAATATTTCTCACTGAAGCTTCGAAGCCCAAAAAATAGTATTCGGTAAAGCCCTAATATTAATTGATAAGGAAAGTAATTGCTAGTTGCAGCCCTAGACTGTACTTTATATAGGCAAAGTTCTTGTACTGCTGCTTTGTAAATGGCAAGCTGATGCATTTGAAGTTAGTTCTGCTTCACTTGTACAGTCAGTGACATCTCCGGAGAACTCAGTGAAAGTGACCCACCTAAGTAGAGCATGACCGTTTCTGCAGTGTAGATGTCTTGTGTTGTGGCTGATCAGTTCACTTTTAAGGCTGAAATCTACTCTCTCAGAATAAGTTTGGATTTTGATCTGTGTACCATATCAGTAAAAAAATATATATATTTTTAGTTAACGCAATAATAACACCTTAACGCAAATTCGTTTTAACGCCACTAATTTCTTTAAGGTAATAACGCAATAGATTTTTCAGAGGTTGTAGCGGGCTCAGAGTGAAGCTCATGATATCATATGAAACTAGAAAACCTAAGGAATCCATCGGTACCAACCATGTCATACTACCTTGGCGCAAAGAAGGCTAATTAACGCTCCAAACTTGTGCTAAATTTTGGCGAGGAAAAACTGGCATAGCCATTTTCAAAGGGGTCCCCTTGACCTCTGACCTCCAGATATGTGAATGGGTTCTATGGGTACCAACGAGTCTCCCCTTTACAGACATGCCCACTTTATAATAATCACATGCAGTTTTTGGGCCAAGTCATAGTCAAGTCAACACACTGACAGCTGTTGTTGCCTGTTCGACTGCAGTTTGCCATGTTATGATGTGAGCATATTCTTCATGTTAAATACAGTACCTGTGAGGGTTTCTGGACAATATTCGACATTGTTTTGTGTTGTTAATTGATTTACAATAATAAATATATACATACATCTGCATAAAGGAAGCATATTTAATCCACTCCCATGTTGATAAGAGTATTAAATACTTGACAAATCTCCATTTAAGGTACATTTTGAACAGATAAAAAATGTGTGATTAATTTGTGATTAATCACAATTACTATGGACAATCATGCGACTATCGCGATTAAATATTTATCCCTAATCCCTAATTTAGCCCTAATATGTACAGAGACATCATTTGAAGGTGGGTTGAGAAGCTGGTTGTCATAGTGAGGGGTGGTGGTTACATGGAGGAGATATTTGTTGGCACAAGAGAGCAGTAAACAGGCTACAGGAAATGAATGATTGCAGTTACAGGTAGCACGCAGGTTGCAACATTTTCTGGTGTGTGTGTGTGTTTAAGATCAGCTTTGCCACTGACTTAAAAATGGGCATTAGGTGAAGGGAGTTATCAGCTCATGTGCGTGGCAGCTGCTGCCATGACCTCTTGCTGCCTCTACTGCTGCAAACACAAAAGTGATCGGTGACGTTCAACAGTGAAAACAGACCGAGACAAAAGTAGAAATGTGAGTACAGAATATGCAGAGATCTTGAAGCTCTGTCAGTTCTCACACCTGTCCACACCTTGACAATTCCTGCAGAAAGCAGGCGTGGCTGTCAGTTTGTCTGTTGTAGGAAGTTACAGAAACTTTGGAAACAAACTTTTTTTATTTCCCACTTTTCAGTTTGTTTTTTTTTACAATTTTTTTAGATTTTTTAAATGCCAGAATCGATATATTTGCTTCATTTAAGTCTATGTGAAGGTAGAAGGAAGTAACCGCTTTCATTGTTGTAGTCAGAGTAACGTGACGTCATATCCGCTCCGTATCCGTCAACCAGAACAAACCGCAGTCGGACGCAGTGACCCGAAACGAAAAAAGTAGAAAACGGCGGGGGTTGCACATGGACACGACCTGCAGCCTCACATGTTAAATCCAGCGTGGTAAACACTACACATCCAGTAAAGGATGGAAACACTTTGGGTTACACACACATGCGGTCGAGCCGGCCGTCGCTCTCGTCTCCGTGGTCGAATGGGCCGACGCTACAGAGAGCACCCATATACTGACATTTATGTTAAATGCAATCAAACGGCCCCGATGGAGCTGACCATGGATGTGTAAAGAGAACGGAGCTGACGGGAGAGCTAGAGACGGACTTGGTGGAAGTTTACACATGTGACTACGTCTGGTTTTCAAAATAAGGTGTTAACAAAGGGAACTGTATATACAAAATACATCTATGGAAATGTGATTGATACGATTATAATCACCAGAAGTTTAAAACATTACATGTCCCTTATAAATTAAAAAGAAAATAACACTCATCTGTGAGGGAAATGTCTTTTATTCTTTGATTTTTGGGTTGCTGGAAAAAAAACAATAATGCCTGACAATGACTGATATACAGTATTTGACTTCAGGACATCTCAGACTACATACATGCTGGAAATCAAACATTTTAACTGAATCAATTTAGATATTTTCCAAAGTAAAAGTCCCTAGAAGTGTATGATTCAACTTTTTTCCCATGGTCCAGTGTTAAAAAAACGCAATAACTCGTAATATCGAATCGCAATTCATGTAGAATCGTAATACATATTGAATCGGCACCCAAGTATCGTGATAGTATAGAATCGGGAGATAGGTGTGTCGTTCCAGCCCTACTGAATGTTTGAGAGAGCATATCTTGGCCTTGAGAGATTATAACAGTCAAGATGAGCTGTGGTACAGTATGGTGTGTTTGATCACTAACCTTTGACAAACCCTCTTGCCTTTATGAAGGCAGCCTCCCTTCAGTGGAATCTTGTAGTTGAACTTTGAACTCATTTTATGAGTGTTTTTTATCGTGCTCTCTGAGTGTGTGTGTGACATGAAAATAAAACCCATTTTGTATTTCCCTATGTGGATCAGAAAGTTTTGCCTTTAAAAGCTGAGGCAGTCTGGCTGACGCGCAACGTTAAGGTAATTGCATTTATGGCGAATCATCGACAGACGGTGCTTATTTTCAGTCTGTCATTTTGCTGTAGACATCTCTGTTTTGACTCTTTGCGAGTTGCGTTTCTTTCAGCTTCCATGTCTGGGTATTGATTTGAAGAAAAGATTGGATTTTCTCTGAGCAACATGACTATCATTAACTTTGACTCACCTGCTGAGGGCTGGCGAATCATTAAAAGAAGCGTAGCTGTTACATTTTACCTGACTTTTTTTAGTGCCGTTTGTGTATAGATACTCACACAGCTGCTGTAGGAGAAATTCCATAAAGAAAAAGCATGGTGCGTTATTGATTTAGGGGAGTCATCAGATCTGTTGCTCGTGTCCGACCTAAGTCCAAGTCATGTGACCTCAGTCCACATTATGTGAGCATGAATAAAAAAAGAAAATGTACTTTAATGTTTATTTATCTACAGTATACGTCTCTAATAGCAGCGTGGCATTGAACTCAATAACTTTTCGAACCTTGCTGGACCAACCAGAGGGGTCTTATGACCGATCTTGTATTCAAACACTTATGGAAGATGAAAGAAAACAGATTCACAGAAATAGCTTTCAAGCTCCATTAACCAAAGCTTATGACATTAACTTTGAACTAAATGCATTACAGTGAAATCAGGTTTTTTTCCAGCACAAATCTAACTTTGATATCCGAGTTTCTCTTAAAGGAATATTCCAAAGAGAATCTGTCTTTTAAGTATCAAATAGGCCAGATGAGTGTTGGCCTGATAAAGTGGTTCTCAGATGTTGGGTCAGCAAAAAAAAAAAAGGCATCAAAACCACTCCTGCAGCTTAATCCACTGTTGATCCATCTGTTCAGTCCTTTCCAAATAATCCTCACAATAAATCAGTAAGTACACTACATCCGGCAGATATTTTTGGAGCTACTAGGATGTGATAGCGGAAGTAGTGTATTTAGCTATATCATGGTGAAACTATGAATGTTTATCAACCATGACAGGTTATTTGATACTCGCAAAGAGTTTTGACGGTTTATTCCTTTCCCCAGTTAAAGAAACCAGTTTCATGTTTACATAATGTTTAAAGAGGACCTAATCTGCATATTTTCAGGTGCATACTTGTATGTTGGGTTTCTACTAGAACACGTTAATATGCTTTAATGTTCAAAAAACGCTTTATTTTTCTCATACCGTCCGTGCAGCAGCTAGAGATGTTAATAAACAACCGTTTAACCATTTACCGACATTAAGAATATTTACCGATTAATGCTATCAGTTAAACGGTTCAAATAAATATGAATAATTAAATAAAAAGCTGAGCAAAACTCAGAGGAGTGGCCTTAAGTGAGTCTGAGCCGGTGTTGCAAAATACAGGAAGTTGGCTAGGGTCTTGAGGAGTTGTAGCATTTAATCACCGACAAATAAACTATACACACACTGCACTGCTATGTTCACAGCTATAACGCCACCGACAACCCCACACTCACACGCGGCCTGCCGGACACTTGTAAACGTTACGCCAGGCTGACAGACCGTACATTATATGTTTGACAAGGGCGAGCACGAAGTCACCTGCAATGCTACAGCTACAAACGCAGCACATACACACAAACACACACACAGGGTCTGTCAGACACTTGCTGACATTACGCTGTGCTGACACACAGCTGACAACCGGAGGCGGTGGAGACTTACCGGGAAAGTGGCTGCATGTTTCCATGACAATGCACGCAGCATCGTGCTGCTAACTCTCCAAGACGGGTGAACTGGGGACTCAGTTGTCAGTTTTGCGTATACACTGGAGCTGGTGATAAATGATGGATTTGTGCATCGGCTTGTCATTGCAGCGGGGCAGCTTGTTAGGCACTACAACCACAGCACCCCTGCATGCAACACACTAATCTTAACGGTTAATAATCGGTTAACGAGGGTCGGCTATCGATAACACAAAAAATTCAAAATTCTCTGTCTAAAATGCTCTGTTTTAGCTCATGCACCCCGCCCCGCCCGAAAAGCCCAGTGCTCTGATTGGTCAGCTGGCCCACTCTGTTGTAATTGGTCAACCAAACCAAACTCTTCGGACCCCGCTCCAGCTCCGCTCTAACTAACTAGCTTTGTTTGAGGGCGCTAGGCAGGTAGTATGCAAATGTGTTACTTGGTGACATCACCATGTTAGAGAAGAAAAGGCGTGACTTCAAGCAAGGCGTTTCAGGCAGTTCAGGAGGTGTGTTTCTGTGGGGGAGAGTAACTCCTTTTGGTGCGGACTTTGGCCTTTGTAACTTTACAGACCTTTTACAGGCACAAAAAAATGATATAACTCACTAAAGGAAAGGGAAAAAGGTCCTCTATATGTAATCTAGTTACTGCAGAAAGTCGACAGTACACCTACGTACTCACTTACTTACTTAAATGCATGCAAACACACAGAGACATCAAGCTCCAGTCCTTTCTATTAGATGAATCATGAGAGCGGTGAAATGAGGGCTAAAGGATGTTAATAATGATCGGTGGATGGAGAATACAGTAACTGGCAGTGCACAAAGGTGGAGCGGGGGTGTTTGTGCATCCACTGGACATTGGTTCAATCCTTGCAGGTGCTTTTCAACTGCTGAATATCCATCTCTTCAATATGACAGCAAATGTGTCATTGATAAAAAGGACGTGTTGTAGGTTTGACTGAAACTCTTCATCGGTTCACTGTGGCCGCTTCGCTCCCTGGCGATAACATGCAAAACCGATCAACCAGATGTTTCATCAGCAGAGTCACAGAGAACTTGCTTTGCATACAACTCGGCTCCCTCCGGCCATGCACATTCTCTCATATTCTCACATTTTTCTATTGCCAGGAGATCCTATTTTATGCTTTACTTAAAATCCGCATTTGTTAGCTACAGACTTTTAGTTGATACAAGAAAGGACTGCTCTTAGTTTTCTGCATGTAGAGCAGTGGAGCCTTTACATTCTGCAAACATTCTTTGAAAATGAGTTGGAGCTGGAGCCGCAGTGTTGAGTGGGCAGTAATATCTTTGATGCAAATACTTAAGTTGCTATGGTTGTGGTGCAAAAATCACCGAAGGGAAGCATGCATCTTGTAAAATACAGACGCTCTTCAGCACAAACGGTAGATTTCTGAACGAATGGGTGTTTTCTTTTTGCATATATTTTACACTGAGGTAGTTATCACTTCAATATGTCTGCTAATAAGTTGCACATGAATGAGTCGGACTGCTATTTGGAAATACTAGCATCTATGTGATGAAGTTTTACTATTTTACAGATGTATAATTAACATTTTATTCACTAGATTAGCCAAAACAGACATTCCCATCTGGTCATTTTATCTATAGAAATGTACCCTGTTAAGTTTTGATCAAATGTTGTCACAGTGTATATTTTGCTAGCATAAAGCAAAATTAAATCTAGTGTGATTGGATATTTTATCCATATTTCCCACCTGAACTTCTGGCATGAATAATACACTTTCAGATTTGTATTGATGTGGTGGGCTTCAGACATGCTGCATTATTAGGGTAAAACACTGCACTAGCTCAGACTAATCCAGATTCTGATCAGTTTCAGATTTGGTGTTAAAGTGCTGTCTAGTGTGACTCACCCACTACTTTCGTGGCCAACCAGGAAGATAGAATCGCACGGGTTCCCTCCAACCCCCAGGAAGCGCGCCGGTCGTCGATCCGGACTTTCGTAACGGCCAAATGGCGGTACTGCAACTTCCGTGTCCGTCACGTGACACCATTGGGCCCAAAAAGACGTAGTTTGACCGTTTGGTCGGAGTTCGTGAGTGATTGACAGGCGGCTCTCATAGACAGCAGATGGACAGCAGACCTCAGATCAGCTCTTACTGCTTGTTTTCCTCCGGTCTATGAAATCTTACAGATGCCGTTCAGATGCCGGTCACGATATAGCCACTGTTTTATAAAAATAACTTTTTAAAATCATATTTACTCCAATCTCGCCTACTTCAGCTTTAAGGCGGACGAGTCGGCGTGATGACGTTTAGTAGTCTCATTTAGTCACTTGTTAGCAACCGCCTTTTTTAAGATACATAAAGGCTTCAAAATTCACTTCATTCTCAAGTGAGATATTTATTCTATATCGTAGAACAAAACATTAAAATCTAAAATATCTGTGTTAACAATAGACCTTATTTCAGGCATCTGACTAAAAACCCATTGACTTCCAGGCGAGGGAACCGGGGTTTTAGGACTCATTCCTGTAGCACTCTAATACATTGCTTTTTCAGAGCCAAACTACTGGAAATACAGAGAGATATTCAAGTAATATATGCTTGGAAAAAAAACACAATTCCATTTATATAATTGGGGAGCTTTGAAAGGTTGTGAAGATGCAGGTTTACATGCTGATTGTGTTTTGTGTTTGTTTCCACAGCGCAGAGCGGCCGTCCTGACTGGCTATGGAGTGGTGTTGGCTTCAGACTGGATGACAGGGTCTACAGGGCGGACGGGGTCACACCCATTCTAAAGCAGCAGCGGCGGCCTTCTCCTCGATGCACACTGACTGGCAGTGACAGCGCGTTTGCAGCAGACCTCCTTCCCCTTCTCCTCTGTGTTTGGATACACTTTCCCTCCTCTGTCTCCCCCTCTTCTCCCTGTCTCCCTCTCCTCCTCCTCCTCCTCCCCACATTTTTCCCCTTTCTTCCCTCTTAATTTCTTTCTGCCTTCTGTTGCTTCTACACTCCGACCTTTTTTTCTTTTTTTTTTACTGGAACTCCTCTCGTCTTTGAGTTCTTGTGACCTTTGACCTGCCTCTCACCGGGACCAGCATGAGCTGGCTGAGCAGGTTGAACCCGCGGGCTCCCGGGAGTCGGTCCGGCCGGAGCGCCGCCCCCTCCAGCCCCTGCACCGCTGACCCGGAGACCTGCCTCATGGTGTTTGAGAACCACTGGAGACAGGTGAGCTGGAGACGCTCCTCTTTTCTTGAATTTTTGATGAAATTTCATATTTAGTTGTTGATAATAACTCGGGCTGCCAAAGTTAACGCGATAACAACGTTAGCGCAAATTTGTTTCAACGCCACTGATTTCTTTAAGGCATTAACGCAATCGATCTTTCGGAGGTTGTAGCGTGCTCAGTTTTAAAGCTGGAGTGATTATTCTGGTATCATATGAATCATACGTACCAACCATACGCCACATGTCATACCAGCTTGTCGCAAAGGAGACTACATAAGGATCCAAATTTGCGCTAAATTCTAGCAAGGAAAAATTACCATTTTCAAAGGGGTCCCTTGACCTCTGACCTCCAGATATGTGAATGAAAATGGGTTCTATGGGTACCCACGAGTCTCCCCTTTACAGACAAGCCCACTTTATGATAATCACATGCAGTTTGGGGCAAGATCTCCTTTTAATGTTAATTTTGAACAGATAAAAAATTTTCAATTAATTTGCGATTAATCACGATTAACTATTTTAATCAATTGACATCCCTTATAATAACAGTGCTCTTTCTGGCCTCAACCTTTCATTTTTCACAACCTGGGTATTGGTTTTGCTGAATAAATTTTTTTTACTGAGATGTGGAGACAACAGCATCTCTGTCCATTTAACCCAGAGGTTTTCCAACCTCGCCCTGGGTGACTCGTCCACTTCTCACTCCTCCTTCTCTGAGTCACATCCGAACACACAGACACATATTTTAGATTCAGTGTGACTTACACTTTCCGAGGATATCATTATTTCTGATGTGACTGCGAAGAAACATCCATGAATCTACTTAGAAATCATAGGAAAAAACTCCTTACAACTCCAGAACTCGCCTGAGAATCATCACATTTTTAAGTTTTCTTTGGTATCAAAATGATCCAGTGATGTCTGTCTGTACATCCACGAGTACACTGCAAACGGGAACTGCTAATAGCTAGTTCGGCAAACTTTTAATGGTGCCAAAACAAAACATAGGCTGAAAGAACTGGGTTCAATTTTGTCTGAGGTGCAACTAACAATTATTTTATTGTTTTGTGTAATAATTTAGTCTATTTAATGTCAGAAAACAGTTAAAGGCGACTTCTTCATACTGCTTGTTTTGTCCAACCAAAAGTCCAAAGATATTCAGTTTACAATTATATACAGTGGAGAAAAAAGCATAACGTCCCTACATCTGAGAACCTAGAACCAGCGAGTATTTCTGCTTGATAAATGACTTGATTTCCTGTTGATAAACCAATGGTTAATCATCAGTCAGTTACAATGGTTGAGACAAATATTTGCATGTTCTCAGATAAAAAGTAAGTGTTTCACTTTTGGTGAGCAGTAAATGGTAGCGACAGCAGTTAGACTTTTAAGGCTCCCTCTTTGTTTTAGTGAATGATCGTCTGTCCAGACACTGAGTGTGTATGTTCACACCTTCAGTTGGCTGTGCCGGTGCTGATGAGAGTGGTCAGTCAGTCTAATTTAACAGTGTGACTGGCTCATGTCCAATCACTGACTGAATGTTTTATAGGGGACAGAGCCTTGCCTCTGCCTGACCGTGCACTCCTTCCAGACCAGACATTTTGCATGGAGGCTTGTTATTTCGTTCAAGTAGAAATACATTATAGAAGAAGCAGACGGTAGTCTTAATTAAGGCTGTCAAAATAAACGCGATAACGCAACATGTGATTTTAAGGTTGTAGCGGGCTCAGTTTTAAAGACAGACTAAAGCTATGGTTTCATATTAAACTACAAAAACCTAAGGAATCCATCGGTACAAACCATGTCATACTAGCTTGTCTGAAAGGAGGTATAATAACGCTCCAAAGCTCTGCTAACTTTTGGTGAGGAAAAACTGTCATGGCCATTTTCTGAGGGGTCCCTTGACCTCTGACCTCCAGATATGTGAACGTAAATGGGTTCTATGGGTACCCACAAGTCTCCCCTTTACAGACATGCCCATTTTATGATAATCACATGCAGTTTTGGGGCAAGTCATAGTCAAGTCAGCACACTGACACACTGACAGCTGTTGTTGCATATTGTTTTATGCTAAATGCAGTACCTGTGAGGGTTTCTGGACAATATCTGTCATTTTTTTGTGTTGTTTATTGATTTCCAATAATAAATATATACATACATTTGCATAAAGCAGCCTATCTGCCCACTCCCATGTTGATAAGAGTATTAAATACTTGACAAATCTCCCTTTTAAGGTACATTTTGAACAGATACAAAATGTGTGATTAATTTGCGATTAATCATTTACAATCATGTGATTCATCTCCATCAAATATTTGAATCGATTGACAGCCGTAGTCTTAATAGGTGGACATATTGCAACTGAATTGCAACATGTCCACAAGATGTTAAAGTACTCCTACATGTCGCTACATGATTCCCAGCACTGTACCTAATATTGCGTGTGGTTTGGGGTGGAGGGAAAGTGTGTTCGTTACAAACACTAAATGTGTGTTGTGCAACATTCACCACATCGGTTCTGGTCCTGCGGCTCACACATTCATCAACCACAAACTTCAAGCTGCTTAAACAACAACACAGCACATCTCTTATCTTGCACAAGCTGCTCGCAGCTCTGCGAATCCATCATTGCTGTAGTCACGCTGACTGGCAGACCTCCTGATAAATGTTGCGAAACCTCTCATTTGTCCGTTTGTTTATTTTTTTCACACCACAATTATGCAATTTTTGGTTACATTTTATCTTAAAAGAATATTAAATACTTAGCAAATCTCACTCTAAGGTACATTTTGAACAGGTAAAAAATGTGTGATTAATTTGCGATTAATCATGGGCAATCATACGATTAATCGCGATTAAGTATTTGAATGGATTGACAGCCCTAATAACCAGTCTAACAACCTCGCTGTCGTACGCATACTGAATCCCAAGCTTGTGCAGAACTGAATTGAAATGGAATGAAATGCCTGTTAGAGGTCACACCTCTGTTCATTTTAACTCCTCAAACAAAGACCGCAATGTAAAGAGTTAAACATGACACTAAAACACTGTTCCTGTTATTCAGGTGTCTTGGGTGCTGGAGCAGCAGGAGCCTTCCTCCTCCAGCGACGACCTGACGGCGGTGAGGAATCACACCGACCAGATGTTATGTCTGCTGGCGGAGGAGCGGCCCGCCGAGAGCCCGGAGGGCGTCACCGGCGTCACGCCCATGGGCCCCATACTGGAGCTGGTGGTCACCGAGAACATCCTGGAGCACCTGGTTCAGTGGCACCTCCGCCGCGGCCTGGACCCGGACAGCCAGGGGGCGCTGCTCAAGCTGTTTGAGATGCTCATCGGCCAGTCCCAGCAGCCACTGCTGCAGCACACAGCCGTCCTCCACCCCCTGATGAGGCTGTTGGGAGCGTGCGCCGACCCAGAACTCGGTTGTCCTCCAGCCCTGGAAAACAGCCTGGTACTGCTGCTCAACCAGGTACATTCACCTTGCAGTCTATATACGTCTCTAATGTGTATATAGTTACTAGGGCAAGGACAATGCAATACTATCACGATACTTGGGAGCAGATTCGATATGTATTGCAATTTTTAAGTATTACAGTTCTATAATTATTGCGATTTGATATTATGATTTATTGCGATTTTTGTTAACTTTTTTAACACTAGACCATGGGAAAAAGTTGAATCATACATTTCTAGGGACTTTTACTTTGGAAAATATTTAAATTAATAAAGTAAAAATGTTTGATTTTCAGCATGTATGTAGTCAGAGATGTCCTGAAGTCAAATATATCAGTCAATGTAAGGAATCATTTATTATTTTTTTCCCAGCAACCCAAAAATCCAAGAATAAAGACTTTTCCCTCTCAAATTAGTGGTATTTTCTTTTTAATTAATAAGGGATATGTAATGTTTTATACTTCTTGTGAATATAATCCATCAATCTTATGTCCATATATGTATTTTGTATATACAGTTCCCTTTGTTAACACCTTATTTTGAAAATCGGACGTAGTCACATGTTTATATGTGAGGGTGCAGGTCGTATCCATGCCGACCCTCCGGCGCTTTCTACTTACTGCGGTTTGTTTTGGTTGACGGATACGGAACGGATATGACGCCACGTTACTCAGACTACAACAATAAAAGCGATAACTTCCTTCTACCTCCGAATAGACTCAAATGAAGCAAATATATCGATTCTGGCATTAAAAAATAGATTTCAAAATTGTAAAAAAATTAAAATCGCAATACATAGGTGAATTGAGAGATTGCCTATTGGCAGATAAGTTTTCCTTAAGTTAAGAAATATTATTTTTAAGAAGCAATTCCTAAATTGAATGTAGTCATTGATTAAGGTTACAAAATATATTCCATAATTCTACGGTCTGGCAGCACTGACTCAGTGTTTACAATTCTAAAGCGTTCTACCTAGATTTCAGAAGTCGTGTCGCAACTGGCCCCTCCAGAAACTCCAGTAGAACCCTGCAGGGGGACGTTTGTGCTGCAGGAGGGTTACCTTGTTAATTTAGCTGCAGTATGCATGTAAAAGGCAAAAGGAAAGAAAATGTTAATTTTGGATGAAATGGTGGATTGGTTGTGAATTTTCTATGAGCTCTGCACTAAAACCTGAAGAACTGAATTATAGAATAATTCTCATTCACCGCACAGTTTCATTTTCCCTGGTTCATAAGTTTGAAACTCGAAGCTTTGCTAAAATCAGGAGACGGTGTCCAAAACCATACCCTGTCCTGTATTTTTGGACTATAGTATAGTGCCGTTTATAACTGTGACTCTGTAAATCCCCACCAGATCTGTGTGTCCATGGCCCGGCAGCCCGTGGTTCTAGAGATGTTGTTCCGGGCGGCGCCGGCTCAACAGGGCTCCACCAACCTGCTGATCTTCTCCCTCCTCGTGCCGTTCATCCACCGGGACGGCGCCATCGGACAGCAGGCCCGCGACGCGCTGCTGCTGGTCATGGCCGCCTCGGCCAGCCACGAGGCCGTGGCGCGTTACATCGCTGAGAACTCCTACTTCTGCCCGGTGAGTGACGGTGACCACGAAAACTACGTTGTTATGGAAAGTGTTTCATTTCAGACGTTAACTGGGGTTTTAGCAGAGGATGGGGTTACACAAGGTGCTGAACTTAGACGTTTATCTGTGCGTCCTCAGTATTTGCTCATATAGTGATGCAGGTTTCCTTCTTTTCCTGAAGTTTCTTGAATTATTTATGTACTAGGGTTTTTTGGGGGGAGAGAAATTAATTTATGTTAACACGTTATTATCATGTTAACGTTGACAGCCCTAGTATTTTGGCGTATTTTTGATAGCTGAACCTCTAGTGGCGAAATCAAGCTTTAATCAAAACCTCTCAGAAAGCCAGCGAGGTAGAACGTCATTCATTAATTATCTTGTTCAATTGTTAATAGCTCACAATGTAGGGGCAGAGGTCCGATCATTTGGGTGTTTGACGGTTTATTAACATCCTCGATGTCCCGTTAAGTTTTCAATTTCCGTCCGCGAGGTGAATCTCACCGAGCTGCTTTCAAAGAGAAACATTTATCTTTTTCCTTTTTCTTTCACGCTATGTTCCAAAACTTGTTTTATTCCACTCTTACCTTAGCTGACTTTGACAGTAATTCACATTACTATGCATAATATCAAACTCAACTCTATTATTGATAGTCAATTTTGGCTTTTTACAGAAAAGGGCCATCCGTATTATATACACATGAATATGACCCACTCTTTAATGATGTGATGATTGAGGACAGCTCCTAACGGGAGATCCTGGCTTGCTTTCGACACTGCTTTTAAGAAAGCGAGGCGCGTGTGTGTGTGTGTGTGTGTGTGTGTGCGTGCTGTGTATTTCTGATGCATCAGACCATGATGGTGTGTGATAATGGAAGGGGAAGGACGTGACTTTGCACTCTGACAGACCGTTCATCCTTATCTACTTCCTATCAGCCTTGCCTCAACTTAGAAGGCTTCCTGTAGACATAGAAATAAATAACCACCTCACCCAACATCGCAACGATTACAATGTTTGAGATAAACGGAGAAATCGAAAACCCGTCTGTTGCATACAGACTCCTTAAAGGGGACATATCGTGCTCATTTTCAGTTTCATGCTTGTATTTTGGGTTTCTACTAGAACATGTTTACATGCTGTAATGTTAAAAAAACACTTAATTTTTCTCATACCGTGTGTCTGAATATACCTGTAATCATGCTCTGTCTGAAACACTCATTTCAACGGAATGGCAACGGAATTGCGTTGCTAAGAAACAGCTTGGGTCCATGTTTACTTCCTGTCAGCTGATGTCATTCACATACACTGCAACAGGAAATAAACTGGGACCAATTTAGTATGTTGACTTTTAAAACTGAAATTGTCTAAATATTGTAGATTTGTGACATCACAAATGAACAGAAATTGTAACGGCTTGTTTCAAACGCACAGTTTCTGAATATGGGCTGTGTGTATTTCCCTGTGGATTGAGGGTTTTGATACTTTCACAGTGTTTATATAGAACTTAAAACTGCTTATAATATAAAAGACATGAAAATCTCACTTTTTACAACATGGGACCTTTAATACTGCTGCTGCTTTACACAAATCAGTAATGTCTAAACTACCAGAATAGTTAATCAAATAATTAGGGCGTTCAAAGTTAACATGATAATAACGTCTTAACGCAAATTTGTTCTAATGCCACTAATTTCTTTAACACATTAACGCAATCGATCTTTCGGAGGTTGTAGCTCAATTTTAAAGTGATAGTGAAGATACTGGTATCATATGAAACTAGAAAACCTAATGAATCCTCAGGAATCCATTGGTACCAACCATGTACCAAACTTACACTAAATTTTGGCGAGGACAAACTGGTATGGCGATTTTTAAAGGGGTCCCTTGACCTTTGACCTCAAGATATGTCAATGAAAATGGGTTCTATGGGTACCCACGAGTCTCCCCTTTACATACATGCCCACTTTATGATAATCACATGATGTTTGGGGACAAGTCATAGTCAAGTCAGCACACTGACACACTGACAGCTGTTGTTGCATATTGTTTTATGTTAAATGCAGTACCTGTGAGGGTTTTTGGACAATATTTGTCATTGTTTTGTGTTGTTAATTGATTTCCAATAATAAATATATACATACATTTGCATAAAGCAGCATATTTGCCCACTCCCATGTTGATAAGAGTATTAAATACTTGACAAATCTCCCATTTAAGGTACATTTTGAACAGATACAAAATGTGCGATTAATCACGATTAAATATTATAATCGATTGACAGCCCTACAAATAATTGAACTGAAACATAAACACATGATGGAACATAGCAGGTCATGTGAAAACATAGAAGTTCTTACATTAAATTGAGATTTCATTTGAAATGAGCCATGATCATTTAGATGAATGAACTTGTACTTTTAGATGAAATGGTAATAACCACTCAATGTCTGTTTTTGACAATATATTTTCATTTAGTCTGTAAATGATCATAAAGATATAGAAGATTGGAGTTGTGTTGTTGTAGTTTCTCCCAGCTGCCACTAGGTGTTATTAAAGAGCCACACTTTGCTGATTGCACTTTAAAATGTACTTCTACTAAATAAGACTGCACCTACACGCTGGATTAATTGTGATAGTGTGGCTCAGTGCGAGGTGAAGATGTGTGTGTGTGCACATATTTGAACATCAGGACCAGCGTTTTAGATCCAGACTAAAAATCCGGTCACGAATTACAGCAACCGAGCAACGTTTCAGATTCAGAGCTGCATTAGGAGACCGTATTTAAACGCTGTGGTCAGTGCTGTTATCTCCTCCTCTGCCTGTTCACAGGAGAGCTGGCTCAGCTATTTTCTGCTCGCCCTCCTTCCAGCAGCTTCAGTCTGACCTACTTACAGTCCCACAGAAGGACCAGTGGAGGTGGCATCAAGGACCAAATGCTCCTCTCTGACTCTCACTATATTCAGCCTGTGAATGCTCGCACATTCTAATCCCGCTTTGTTTGACTATTTTCTCTGTAGCAATAGATTCTGTGACAACTAGCCCCTCTTACTGTATGGTACTGTAAGCAGTGCTCATCACAAATACACTCCTCTTTTCTCCCATCCTGCAGTCTGAATGCTTTCTTTTTAATGAATTTTGATCAATTAATTGTTTGCATTATTATTTTCTTGGTTAACTGATTCATTATTTGGTCTATAAAATGTCATAAAATTGGTGAAGATTACCCATCACAAAAAGCCCATGGTGACATATTGAAATTACTTTCTTTGTCAGACCAACAGTCCAAAACCTAAAATATTTTTGCTTGACAAATGACATGTTTTTAATTATATAATATCTAATTAGGGCTGTCGATCGATTCAAATATTTAATTGCATGATTGTCAGTAGTTAATTGTCATTAATCGCAAATTAATCGCACATTTTTGATCTGTACAAAATGTTCCTTAAATGGAAGTTTTTCAAGTAGTTAAAGGGACTCTATATAAGAATCAGAAATTGCAGTGATTGACAGCCGCTCAGAGACCGCTCGGCTCTGATTGGTTGTTTTCCTTTGCGCGGTGGAACTGCAGATGTCATTAGGAGCACTAGGAGGAGTCACAGATTACCTGTCTCATGCACTTCTGTCAGGATATAGTGACGCTTTTATAAATAACTTATCATATTTGCTCAAAGTTACAGACCGCATCTGTAAGGTTTTATTTTTTGTTTTCATTGTTAATAAATCAAGTAATTTATCTGTTAAAATCTGCGGAAAAAAAACCCCCATCCCATCTTGCTTGGAGGATGAACACCCATTTTTACCTGATGGCTACCCGGCAGTTCAATCACCTCCTGACCTACAGCCGTCTCACCTGAAGCCTCTCCGTGTCTCTCCTCAGGTGTTGGCGACGGGCCTCAGCGCTCTCTACTCCTCTCTGCCCAGGAAGATCGAGGTCCGAGGGGACGACTGGCACGCCCTGCGGCGGGAGGACTGGATGGGCGTGTCGTCGCTCGTCTTGTTCATGAACTCGCTGGAGTTCTGCAATGCCGTGGTGCAGATCGCTCACCCCCTGGTCCGCTCCCAGCTCCTGGACTACCTCCACAACGGCTTCCTCGTACCCGTCATGGGCCCCGCGCTGCATAAGGTAGGAAAGAAGATCGCGGTTTACTCTGGATAATCACAGACCTCCCCGTCACCAGCTTACCATTTTTATGTTAGAAAATTGTTCCCATGGTTCTTTTCTGCAAGGCTCTGTACACCACAAATTATCTGCACGGCCAGATACCAGTCAGGGTATGTGAGCAAAATTGAAAAACTGACCCTGTAAGTAAAACAGGATATGGTAGACCACACAGAGGGAAGATGACCACATGTTTATGGCTGCTCTTGAGTTACTGGGAGACATTATTTATTGTGTATTTGAAGTGAATTAGCAGGAGAACAATCACGTGAACTTGTCTGTTTGCTGGACTTTTCTTCAACAGATGAGTCAGAGTGTGACTCAAAGCAAAAAACTTATGTCTAAATATTTGAAGAAATTGTCTCATCGTCGGTGTTTAATCTTAGACTTCATCTTATTCATAGCTCTCTTTTGCAGTTTTGATAAAAATGTCGGTGTGTGTGTGTGTGCGTGTGCGTGTAGTCGTCGGTGGACGAGATGATCGCCAGCACCGCCTACCTGGACCTTTTCCTGCGCAGCGTGTCGGAGACGTCCCTCCTCAAAACCTTCCTGCGCTTCATCCTGCTGCATCGCCACGACAACGACACCATCCTGGACACACTGCTGACACGCATCAGCAGCAATTCAAGGGTATAAATATATACGTGTGTGTGTGTGTGTGTGTGTGCATTTGTGTGATAGAGCCTCAAGGCCCTTACATGAACTCAGTTGTGCGGGCGGTGCGTGGGCTGGGAACAAGAATGGATTGAAAGCGACTCCGGCAGAATACAGTAGGTTCATCGGGTGTTTCAGAACAAACATGGAGCATAAATATCAACAAGTCTGCCGCATTTGTCGGGCTGATGCGTTGCACATTGTTTGTAGTCGGTAAAACAATCCACAGTGAAATGTGTGTGTGCATAATCTTACATTTCAGTCGCTCTGAGACGATCGTTTTTTGTTGTAGAGGGCAACAATGGAAACGAAACGGAAAGATTTCAGCTTAAAAAGGAAAGCTGTGGTTTTATTTTTGTAGTTTAGGTCCACCACTCACATGATCAATATTTTAATACGACTGTACGACTGAGCACAGGATTCCCACATTTCCTGGTGCACTTTTATATTCCTGGAACACACCTGGAAAATGAGAGAAAAAGTGAAATGTCACATTTTTTTGTAAATTTATGATTGGGGTAAAATTTTCAAAAAGACCCAGGTTATTTAAAAAAACAAAAAAACATCCATATTGTTTACCATATCATATGCAAATTGACATTCACATATTATCTTTCTAACTACTTGGTTTATCTGTGTGTGTTGCAGCTCTGCATGGTGTCGTTGAGCCTCTTCAGGACTCTTCTGTCTCTGAACTGTGAAGACGTCATGCTGCAGCTCGTTCTCAGGTACGTCAGGCACATCTCGGCACATCTTCCCAAGTGTTGTGTTTTTTTTAAATGACTCGTTTAACTTGCAGCAAAGGAGATAATGCAAAAACAAGAAGAATCAGTAAAAACAAAAAACGAGATACAAAAAAAAGTGAAACAAAATATGAACAATTTAAATAGAAGGAAATATTAAAAATAGGAACAATATATACAGCATCGACAATAAACAGACTATTAACACAATTGCACAAAGGGAAAAATTATATTGCACAGTGATTGGAATGAAATTTCACCTGAAAGTATTGCACAGTATGAATTGAAGTTACACCTGAGTAGTATTGATAGACAGTCGTGTACAGTATCGGGTCAGTTTTTGGTGTGTATGTATGTGGTCTACTGAGAGCAGTGCTGCTTGTGGAGTCTGGCAGCTGCAGGAAGGAAGGACCTGCGATAGCGCTCCTTCACACACTTCGTGTGGAGCAGCCTGTCGCTGAAGGAGCTGCAGTGCTGAGATGGTGTCTTGCATGGGGGTGGGAGTCATTCTCCATCATGGATGACAGCTTAACCATCATCCTCTCTCTCTCCCACCACCTCCACTGTGTCTAGGGGGCATCCCAGGACAGAGCTGGCCTTGATTACTTTATCAAGGCTCCTCCTTTCCGCAGTCGAGATGCTGCTGCCCCGGCAGACCACGTTTAACAGCCATAAAAAATGTCTGATGCCACCACAGTGTCATAAAAGGTCTTAAGGAGTGCACTCCAAAAGACCAGATAGAGTGTGCTCTGGCCTTTCCTGTAAAGTGCAGTTGAGTTGACCGTCCAGTCCAGTTTATTGTTCAGGTGAACACCCTGGTACTTGTGTGTGTCCTCTTTTCAGAATGTGGAAAAAATTAAACAAGGGGATAGTTATGTTTTCCTCACAGATGGGGAACACACTGTGTCCATATTTAAAACTTTTACTAGC
Organism: Sebastes fasciatus; assembly: GCF_043250625.1. Classification (NCBI taxonomy): domain Eukaryota; kingdom Metazoa; phylum Chordata; class Actinopteri; order Perciformes; family Sebastidae; genus Sebastes; species Sebastes fasciatus. The sequence goes on along the minus strand of NC_133808.1, from coordinate 4,054,262 downwards.
ATTTAGTGAACTTCCAAGGCCAGTTTTGCCTTTTTGACTTCAAGACTAAAACAGCGAACAGCCTGTGACTTTGTACTTCTTGGTATCTTCTACGTTGGTAACTGCCAACTTGTCACAGCAAGATGGAACAGCCAACAATGCCAGAGAAAGTGTGGTATCGAAAATAACTGCATTTATAAATGGTTTGTGCATTGTGTGTGTGTGTGTGTGTTTGTGTGTGCGTGGTTTACCCCCCCCAGGTATCTACTGCCCTGTACCCATGTAATGCTGAGTCAGCGTCGTGCCATCAGAGAGATTGACCTGTACGGAAAGTCTGCAGACAAGTTCCTGTCGCTGATCCCGGAGTGCTGCCGGGTGAATGCAGCGTCCTCAGCTGAGCGGGACGAGGACGGTGCATTCTGGGGCAAAGGTGAGCAACAGACATACCTGTGTGAAAAAGAAACAGTTCACACTTCTAGCTGTGGCTGTGAAGTGAACAACTATGGATATGTCTACACTTTTTTTCCATCTATTGGCTGGCACAAATTAAATAATTCAAGAGAACAAAATATTGATTTAAGTGCATGTTTTTTTTTTTTTCTCGTGACACCTGCTGGGCTCTATAGAAAGACCACATTTCTACATATATTTGACATATCAACTCAAGATGAACTTGTTGTCATGTTTTATCTTTATTTATACATGATGTTAACTCAAAGTGTAACTAAACCCCCAAACCACTTTTTTTCAGCTGAAAACAACCGATATACTGTATGGGTATTTAGTAGTGTTTCCAAAGAGTATAGAAGCAAAGAGGCGAAACTCTGGTGCTTTTGTGACAATGGCAGCTAGATGGCGGTGCGGTAGCGCTGCCGCCATTTTGGACTGAAAAAAAGCCAATGAGTCCATAGCCATGGATGTATAAAGAGACGTCTGTAAATCAGAGGAATCTTTTTTTTCAACTTCCCAGAATGAACACTTAAATATCCCTCATTTAAATCATTATGTCCTAAAAGTTGTAAAATTCCCTAAAAACTGAGTCCAGAGTTATTTTCCTCGGCACAATGAACGTGCGTCAGATCCACGGGACTGCATCGCCCTGCACGCTTATATGACACATCCCGTTCTGCCAGCTTCCTGTTAGCTGTATGCGGCTGTAATAATGGATATATTGGCTGTAATTCATCACTTTTATTTTCTTCTAATACACCCATGGGCTGTATGCTGTCAGCCTGTACCGCGGTGGATGCATTAACATCTCTGTCACCAAACAACCGGCCATCGGCCATCGGCCAGTAGCTAGTAGTGCTAGTAGCATGACATCAACAGAATTTAATGGAGTGTTAGGTTATTTAACACGCAGGATCAAAAGCACAGGACACAACCTCTTCTACATCCATGGTCTGTGGTCTGTTGGACTCCATTTTGGATCCTTGACATGGAAAAGTTTGAGATTGTGCTCAAAATCTGTGGGCTGGATTTTTTCTAACTTCCATTTATGTCCATCGCTCACTTTCTGCTCCTGTGGGAAGCAGCCGGGCAAAAAACGTTTAATAAATAAATAAGTAATTAGATAAACAGTTATAATAGTATGCATATTTATAATATTTTCATTGTTCAACTCAGGCCATTTCTCATTTAAGATATGACACAAGAATAGAAATAATTCAGTTTTACTTTTTTACTTTACTTTTCACTTTGTAGGCGTCCGGTAGTCGCTTTCAGTTCAAGATGGCAAAAGCGTAGCTCTGCTGCTCGGCACTGACGTCTCAACGGAACGAACAATTGACTTCTTAGCAATATACGTTCTTTGGTGTTACTGATGGATTCAGGTCCAAATTTTGACACTTTGGTGCAAAGTATTTTAATTATACATATTGCAATTTTATTCTACTATTAGGTGATCTGGAGGTAAACGACATATATGAGGGTAAGTTTCGAAACCAACCAACTGCCGCTTCCTGCCCTTTCCTATAAAACCAACATGTCCAACGTCACCCGTCTCTGCCCACTGTGGAAAGACGAGTAGTGAAGAGTAGCTGTTACCCTTTCAATTAGCATGTGAATCTTTTGTGCTAACCACTAGCATACACATAGCTAGTCTAGCACATCTCCTACATGTAGCCTTACATGTTAACTCAAATTCACACGCTCATAAGAGTTTATGCTGTATTTTGTCACCATAAATGTCCCTTTACAGCACTCTTACCTAACCATAATCGTTATAATGGTCAACAATAGTTGAAAGGGTGACAGCTATCACGAAACGGTAATTTAGAAACAGCTAAGTCCGGCTAAATGTTAAAGTAATGTAGATTATACAGCAAGCTAGCTTGCTAACTAGCCACCTGCTAGATGTGCTGTGCTGTGATTGTGATGGTGTACAGGTTACGGTGAATGAGCCAACAACGATGGACGCGACTGTGTGCATCTTAGCTCCTCACCCCCTCCCAGCCCTGCCCATGTTGAGGCATTTTTTTAATTTCCAGGGTAGAGGCACTTCAGCCAAAACTCTGTTGTTTAGTTCCCCTTCATCAGTGGTGTGAAAAAGTTCAGTGTCTGTATTTTGTCATCCTGCAGTGGTGAACAGTCCCAGCACAGAGTCTCCGGCCCCACCCAGACCCAGCACTCCATCCCGCTTAGCCTTCTTCATGCGCCAACAGAGCAGCGGCGGTGGCTCAGGAGGAGGAGGAGGTCCCTCCACCCCCACCAGCACGGAGCCGCTGCAGTCGGGTCCTCCCAGCTCCCACCCCATGTCCCCCGACAGCCCCATGCACCAGCAGCACACTAACACCGAGTGTCTGGACTGGGACTCGGGCTACCTGGAGTACCTCAAAGACTCCCGGCGGGGCATCGAGGTTTGCTCCTGGGCGTGCCGCGACTGGTCGGCGCCCTACGACGGAGAGAACCCCTCCCCGAGCACGGCCCCTCCGCCCCCGCCTCCCCCTACCTCCAACCCCTCCATGGCCATGTTCCCCGAGCACTTCTCCTTCCAGCAGGGAGGAAGCAGCAACACCCCTCCGGGCCAGCAGAGGGCGGCCGTCGTGGCCGCGGCGCGATCCGAGTGGAGCAGCTCGGAACGGGACAGCGGAGAGTGGGACGTCACGATAGGCAAAAACAACTGCATCAGCCTCACGCCGCGCTCCAAGAAACGCAGCCTGCAGCAGAGAGAGGAGCTCCTGCCGAAGCCTATACCTCGTCTCGTTCCCTCCTCCTCGTCGTCGTCGTCGTCTTCGGCCACCCCTTTATCGACTTCCCACCCCGCCTCGTCCCCGGCGCCTCACAATCCCACCTCTGCCATCACCGTCAGCTACCAGGCCATGTATAACGGAACGACGGGGCAGGGTGACGGGTGCTCAGACAATCGAGACAGAGGTCTGGAGGTGAAGAAAGTGAAGAGAGACTTGGGGGAACAGCAGTATCTGGATGAAAACGCGAATCAAAACGGATCCCTCGTCACCTGCTCCTCCCAAAGCTGCACCGTTCTCCCGCAGTCCATTTTTAGCAACAGCGAAATGAGCGACGCAAAATCGCTCCGCCCTAACCAGATTTCCACTCAGAGCCCCGTCGCCCAGCTAACGTCTGACGCCAAACTGCTGACCGGTGACACCTCGAACCCACGCGGCGCGTCCTCAGATCTTCCAGAAGCCAACCAACAATCCGTAGAAAGTCTCATCCAGGAGCTGCTGGAGCAGGCACCGGGAGAACCGCAGCCCCCCGGAGACTCCAACGGCCAGGGCATCAGCATCGAGGCCTTCACGCAGGAGCTGAGGGAGCTGGAGGACCGGGTGAAGGAGCGCAGCAGGGCATCCGGCCAGCAGGAGGAGACCGCCAGAGAGTCTTCTGAGCGGCAGGAGGAGGAACAACCGCCGCCCTCGACCCTGGAGGCGAAGCCGACGGGCGACGCGAAGGGAGACGGGCCTGTGGCGGGCCTCTGCAGTCCTGCTAAACCACTAAATCTGCCTACGTCTCAGCCGTACACAGGTGAGACTCACACCGTTGACGTCTTTCTGTTGCTGCATGTTTTCAACCACGACTTTTCATTTGCGGAGGGGCAAAGTGTTAAAAGTGTGATTATTGGTCGTATTTTTATTAAAGCTTATGCCCAGTTGTGCAATTATGGGTAATTAAAGGTGCTATTGATAATATTGATGATATTGATAACATTTAGCCACTAGACGTCACACTCTCCCTCCCCCATTCCAGTGCATTCACTTCATAACAAGTGGTTGCCAAGCCTTGTTAGAGGTGGGAACCAAACGTCAGATATCTTCCACAGAGATGAACAAAACATTCATTTTGGACCCGTCAAAATTTAAAGCCATACTTTTATTCAGCAGCTTTCTCAAAGCTCTGTGGATGTATTATTTTATTTTTTATTATTTGTCTACAAAAAAATTTTATCGATAAGACCTTTATGGTATTTTATATTTAGTGGCATCTCTCTTTGACTATTTGTTCCATATCCGTGTACACAGTCCAGGTTCCGATACAAAAACAACAGAAACATTTGTAATCATGAGATATTCGATGATTCTAAATCAATTACATAAGATACTCGGTCGCTATTAGAATGTGAAATTTGTATTTCTTACATAATAAGAGCCTAAAATGGATACATTATTGCCTCCACTGTTATTTCAAATACTGAATCATAGATTCCCCAGGCATAATCCTAATAATGAAGGATTTCTTATTCACTAAAATGCTGCTGACTTCTTTGTTGTTCATCTCAGTTCCTGTGTCAGTGTCATCCTCCTGAATTTGGCATTTTCAATAACGCTGTATGGGCGCGTGTCCTTGATAATAAAACAGCACACGTCTTCAGTGAGCTGGAGGAGTTTTGAGGCCATTTGGAAGTAGCATTAGCTGCTAATGCTAGTGTGATGGTACGTGTCCACAGGGATGTTTTTTATCGCGAGGCAATCGCCTCGCTTCCCAGCATTGGACACTTGATGGGCTGCCACTAGGCACCTGATTGGACGAACGCTTTCCCTCCGTGGGCTGCTGCTCCCAGCTTTCAAACCGGAACCAACATGGCGGCTCGTTTGGAAACTTTCTCCTCTTATATCACGAAAATAGTTCACTGAAATATGATTCTGAAAACATTTTATGCGAGAAATAAGCCACGCATGTGCTGAATCTGTCTTTCTTTTGGATCAACAACTGTTAGTTTAAAGGTTTCTCAGGAGTTTAAAGAGGCGGCGAGTCATGTCAGATACTCCTGATTTGCATAAAGTAGCTTAGACCTCAACTTTATGCAAATGAGGAGCGGGCGACGTGACGCTCCGTCTCTTGAATCGCGCCGCCACGCTACCAGAATGCATTGCACGGCTGCTTACATAGACAGTGAATGGGAAGCGTGGAAAGGATGGAGGCTGTGAACACGTACCATTACTCACCTTGGGTTAACTGCTTCTCTTGGTAATTTACCTGTCAGCGCACATCGCCCTCTTAAAGGAACAGTGTGTAACATTTTGGGGGATCTTTTAGCAGAAATGGAATATAATATTCATAACTATGTTTCCACTAGTGAATAATCACCTGAAACTAAGAATCATGTTTTTGTTATCCTAGAATGAGCTTCTTCATATCTACATAGGGAGCGGGTCCTCTTCAAGGAGTCCGCCTTGTTGCTCCACCTTGTTTCTACAGTAGCCCAGAACGGACAAACCAAACACTGACTCTCACCGTAGTTCTCCGACAGGCTTGTGAAACTGCAGTAAAGCGAGCCGCAGAGTGCTACTTTAACACTGTTTAAATAAGTCGCGAGGTGTGTGGTGCCACCAGCAGATTTGATCACACCTCTGTTTAAGCTTATACGGTAGTCTGAGTACCAGCTTTCGCCTCATCAGCATTTGAATAACATTTCCAGCAGCCGTATCCACCCAAAGACTAAACCGCTTTTCTCCTTTGTAATAACCTTTTATACTCAGTTTTTCATTGAGTCCTGCAATCATAGGGTTATACAGTTTTTCCCTCGCCACAGTGGCAGCTTTAATTGTCCCCATTTAACCTCTACAAGCTGTTAAAGCAGCCCGCTGCCTGTTTTTCACACTTCGACAGCCTCTACGCCACATCGCTCATTTAAAAAAAAAGCTGTCAAAAGACACCTTTGATTTCATCCCGTGTTTTGTACGCAAAGCAGCTGAGCTAAAGTTGCGTGTCGCGTCTTTCCTTTCACTGATCCATCAATCCCCTCCTCTGTGCAGGTCCGTTCATGGTGGTTCTGTTTACCAAGCTGGAGAACATGCTCCAAAACTCGCTGTACGTCAACATCCTACTCACGGGCATCGTGGCCCAGCTGGCCTGCTATCCTCAGCCCCTCCTACGCTCCTTCCTGCTCAACACCAACATGGTCTTCCAGCCCAGCGTCAAGTCACTGATCCAGGTACACCGCGCAATGCAAAATATATATTATATATTGACCCAGGAGTGCTCTCCATTGAGCTTAAGTGCATTTTATTTCTTAACAAAGTGCTGGGCACAAACAGGAGGAAATAGTTTCTACATTTCTACTTGAAACGATGACAGTCTTCTGTCTGTAGGCATAGTTGTCCATTTCCAGCCCACCTCACTTCTGTGCTAGCTTTTGTTTCCAAAAGCATCAGACCCACAATGCAGTTTCTTTTTCCATCTTCCGTTTCTGTCCATATTCTAAGATGCCTGACTAATAACTGTTACAAAAAAAAATGCACTTCAGTTTGGGAACAGTGGAAACTCTAAAGTGAAATTTAGTAACAAACACAAGCCAACTGTCACTGAAGATCAATCAGAACTTTTCCCCCACCCCGACTCCCCCCAGGTTCTAGGTTCTGTGAAGAACCGTATCGAGGCGTTTGCAGCCTCTCACGAGGACTTCCCTGCCATGCTGAAGAAAGCCCAGCAGTACCTGGTGGCCCGAGGCAAAGTGGACTGGGCTGACTTGCCTGGAGCAGTTCCCACCCTGCGGCGCTCTGATTCATTAGGTGAGCATGGAAACAGGAGGAGCTGCATTCACACATCCAGTGTGTGTGTGTGTGTGTGTCGTATGTCTTTGGTATCTAGTCAGGCAGACCTTTTTTAATACCTTCCCTATCTGGCTATTCAACCGGCATTAAACACTAACGGTGACGATATCAAACATGCAATATCGTTGACAAAAAAACAAGACTAAAATGAAGTTTAAAAACATAAAAACTTTACCAAAATCCCTCTTTATTTTCGGCACCTTCCATCGTCTCCTCCCCTCGCTCTGTCACTCTCTGTGTCTCAAACACACACACACACACACCGTGCTGCAGCGGTGGCGCTCAGTCCACACCTCAGTCCTGACTTGTGCTACGACACCGCATAGAGTTGGCGGTTTGCGGGTCAGGTCAGGTTCTGGTGGTTTATTAACGCATATGTTTGCATGTCGGTGGGTGCGACTGAACCGTGCATCACTAATGAGCACAGTCAGGAGAACTCAGAATAACTGAGTAGCAGAACAGCATTCTTAATCATTCAACTTGTGTTTCTAAATCCTATGTGAAATAAGTTTGGCTAAAATGACAAAATGATTGGTTTTGGCTAGAAGAGATTGACTGAAATGTTCAATATAATCTGATGACTAAAAAGGACATTTGACACAAGACTTATATAAAAAAAACTAACTAAAACAATTAAAGGGACTGTTTGTAACTTCTCACATGTATAAATCATTGCGAGTCAGTGTCCCATGCGCGCTCGTGCGTGGCTACGCTGTTCAGACTCAGACTCCCAACACAAACTACACGGAAGCACCAAAACCGCAAAGTTCTATCTAATGAAGCCCGTCTGTTAAACAGTGTTGGCCGCGGTCGGAGGACGCGGGGGAGACCGTAGCTTTGGTCTCCAGGACCAGAGCCTCTGCTGTACTCTGCTCCTCTGTCTGCCTGCCTGCCTTCACTCACACACCGCGCTCGTTCACGCTCTTTCGCTCCACTCTCACGTGCATGCGCGCACACTACACACTGCAGAAGAGTTAGTTTAGCTCTGAGAATATCTCGTTCATGTCTATGTAGAGCGAGCACAAGCACGAGCCCGACACTGACTTTCGTTGACTTAACGGCCACAGGTGTCGCTGTTAAAAAGCAATTTCTGAATCTTACAAATAGTCCCTTTAAGAGAGAAAAAAGTAATAACTAAAAGATGACTAAAATGTTTTGAGTTGTCTTTGACTAAAACTATGAATGATAAAAATGACTAAAATGTGACTAAAACAAATTTTCATTTTAAGACTAAGACTAATCTAAGTTAGCTGCCGAAATTAACACTGACTCAAGGTCCACTTAATAGCTTTGTTCCAGAGCTTTCAGCCATCTTTGAGCCCTGGAAAAACCGAGCATGCGGACCTCGAGTTCAGATTAATTTCAAGTCACGTGTCCTTGTTAGCACCGTGCTGATTTGTAAACTTAATGTGCTCTTGTTCCAGTGAAGAGTCGCAAGCCATCTCTCGGAGACCTGATCCTCCGTCACACCAACAGCCCGACCCGGGCTCGACACGCCGCCCAGCTGGCCCTCGCGCATGTACGCGACGGCGGCCAATCGCTGCACAGCGCCCTGTTCAAGGGCAGCGGAGGGGCCTCCGGCCTGGAGAAGCAAGCCGAGGCGCTGCGAGTGAAGAACGCCGTCTACTGTGCCGTCGTCTTCTGCGAGTTCCTCAAGGAGCTGGCCGCCCTGGCCCAAGAGCACGCCGTCGCTCTGCCTTTCCCTCACAGCCAGGAGGCAGAGGAATAGACGGCGAGCTCTTCAGCCGCCATTTCCTTTTCTTGATTAGGCTCTAAAAGCAGAGTTCTATAGGATTCTCCCATCGCCTGAGGACGGACTGGAGCGCGGAGACTTTTTCTGTCACTGAAAAGTGGGTCGCCTGCAAGACAAAAAGCAGGATGAAAAACGTGGCATTTTTGTACCAAAATCATCATAAGACATCTATAGGACACCTATAGGACACCTATAGGACTGGAAGAGTTTTTCCATCATCCGTAAACTTATAGGATATTGTGCATATCATGTATTATATTTACATTCTATACACAGAGAAATCTCTTGCGATTTAGGAGCTTGTACATACACATACCATGTCATGGTATAATGTGACACAGTAAAGCCACAGATAAAAGAAATAGGCGCACATATTGGTGCTAGTCTCTTTTCTGTTTTAAGTTTGAAAGGGTGCTTTCAGGCGGCACAGAGGAGAGAGAAGGTTTTGTCTTCGACGGAAGTCTAACAAAACACCAAAAATAGTTTGGCAGGAGAACATTGAAAGTGTAGACTCTCATCTTTTACTTTGGTCCTCTATCAAGGACTGGCCAATAGAGAGAGCTCACAGAGAAACAGTAAGTGTTCCGAGGAGCGTCTCAAGTGTCCAGTTTTCTTCTTTTTTTTTTTTTTTAAAGGCTGCACTGCTGCAAAGACTAGTCATCAATGAACGAGATGAAAAACTGGAACACACAGGTGAGGGAGAGGGCCACTTTCTCTCCTGCGAATCGAATCCGCACGGCCAACACAGACGTACTGGAAAAAACTTTGGGTAAATGAATACCATTTTTTTAAAAATAATATTTTGTTTTGTGTCTTTTGCATTTGCACCATTTTCTAGACATATCAGCGACGTGTGAGAGCAGGTGTGTCTGTGAGGTTTATTTTGATTTTAAATGACTCCTTTTTCCAAAAGGCGACGCCAACTCTTCAGGCCATCAGTAAGCCATTCACCTGTTGCCATAAAAGGGAGGCTGCGGGGATTGAAAAAGGCAGCACTGCTTTACAATTCATACCTTTTTATTGTGTGTCATTTAGTCTCTTTTGAAAGACCTGAGAGTCTGCCAGGGAAAAAAAAGCAAGAAGGGATTTTTTTTTCTTTATTTCTAGGGAGCGTTGGCATGATTTCCATTTACTTTAAACTGACATTTGAAAAAGGTCACGAGGCATTCACTGACGTTTCTTTAAACAGATCTTTGTTTGCGAGCTATGAAAGTGACGCCTGTAAGAAGCGATCTCAATTTTTCCATTTTTTAGTTTAGCTTCAAAATATTGTCTCTTTTGGATGAGACCGGCCAAACTGAACATCTCGGAACTTAACATGCTGCTATTTTTTTATTATTTTTTTAACACTAACACCCATTTTGTATTAGTGTAATAGCTACTATCTTTTCATTTCATTGTTAGGTACCAAGTATACGTGTGCATGTGAGGATGTGCCAGAGTCAGTGCCAGTGTTGTGATCGGCATTTAATTTATTTTCCCGTGTCTGAGGTTGAATGAAGTCGCAGCCACACAGTGTTAAAAGCATTTGCCGAGACAAAAAATATTTTTCTTTTTGAGCTTTTGAATTGTTGGTAATTCTATTTTTTACAGGTCTTTAATTTCTTAACAATTTTTTTTTTCTTTTCTATAAAAGGAAATTATTAGGAAATAAGGGACCTGTAAAATGTAGCATTACCTGTATGACTGCTGCGTAAAATCCATCTTAACTATGCCCATACTAGCCATTCTGTCTCCACTTTTAGCAGTAGACAAGCTGCTAAAAGTACCTGCCATCCTGCAGAGTCTTATCGTTGAAACTGAACACCACATTATGCATTTTCTTTTTGTTTCATACTGTTTCATTTTAACAAGTTGAAGCCTTCTCAGCTTGTCAAAGCCATAGCCGTCATGTTGGTAAATGTAGAGCTTCATTACTGCTGTAACTCACTTTTCTATGGAATTTCTAGACACATTTCGTAACACCCCGCAGTTTTAATACCATTAGTCGAGAGTTTCTTGCATGCCAAGTAGGGCCAGGTTTATAATGAAATAAGAATTAAATAGTGTGGAGTAAGTTTTCTTTGGTTAGTGTGATTAGTGCTGAGGCTAACTTTGGTATTTTTCAACCTGGACCATATTCATCCATGTTTCTGTGTATGAGTGACTAATGGGGACAACAACCATTTTTGATCCCAGTATTGAGGGAGAGCGCTTGCCTTTGAATCCACCCACTCCACCCAGCTGGAGTTGACCGGCACGTCTGGCATCGTGACATGGAACAGCGGTTTCTCGATTAAAAAGTGATCGACCAGTGAGCGCCGCGGGGGGGACTCACGATCAACTAACGCTGTTGAGAAGCGTTGTCGAGCTGTGCGCCATAGACGGCGTGTCTTCTCAATAGCGTTTGTTTTTACTGCACTCCGCTCCGCTCTTAAAGGGGAACTACGCCAATTTTCAGAATTCATACATGTTATTCCTATGTCTTTTAAGACGGTCCCAAAAATATTAGTAAACATGAACAACTCTCTCCAAAATCCAAAACTAGAGTGCTAAAACTCAAATGTGTGATGTCATAGGGTGTAAAGTGTGTAACTACTCTTTAGACAATGAATGAGAGAGATGTTCTAGATGACACTGAGAGCACCCAGGGGAATGTTCATATGGACTCTTCTCGTGAACACGATAAACATGACCACATTTTGAAGGCACCATAAAGCTCATTTGGGTATAAAAAAGAAAACAAACATTCTGTGGGTTCACAAAATCAGTTTGAGACTAACTTCTCTGGTTTCTGGCTTTGAGAGAGAGGAGCTCATGTTAACAGATATTGATTGAACTTTCCTAGATCATGGAAAGAACATATTTGAATTCTTCATTTCAGTGGTGTTCCCCTTTTAAAACCCCGGCAAAACCAGCAGCTACGCATCAGCGTCAACCTTAAATGCTGTTAGATTCAGGCCGATACGTTCATCTCTAGTGATTGTTTAGGAAAATCAAAATCTCTTGTCGCATCCACATTGTCGAAATCATCTAAATAT